>NC_034609.1:17574528-17591782 GCF_900095145.1 Mus pahari | reverse complement strand
CCCCTTCAGCTCCTTGGGTACTTTCTCTAGCTCCTCCATTGGGGGTCCTGTATTCCATCCAATAGCTGACTGTGAGCATCCACTTCGGTGTTTGCCAGGCACTGGCATAGCCTCACAAGAGGGCATCTGGGGTTTTCAACTGCTCTACTGCCTCTACCATTGCTGCTGCTGTCCATTGTTCATTTCTTTATGCTACTGTGCTGTCCACACTACTGAATTAGTGGAGAGCGGAGACTCTCCCACCTCTCACATTAGACCCTATGTTTCAGTACCAGGGGAGGGAGCAAGGAAGAGCATCTCTCGGCTGTATCACCAAGCCTAAACAGCTTATACCCAAAGGAGAGGTATTTGTGTCAAGGGGTCTTGTGTCTTTAGCTTTAGTAACAGCAGCCTTCTATTTCACCAAGGTTATGCCTTGTACAACCTATTTCACACTGGGTGAGGATCTATCCTCAGTAGCCGGGGCATCTATTTGTCTGCAGATTTCATGATGCCCTTGTTTTTAATAGCTAAGTAGTATTTCATGTGTAAACATATCACATTTTCTTTATCCATCTTTAGTTAAGAAACATCTAGTTTGTTCTAGTTTCTGGCTATTATGAGTAAAGTTGCTATGAACATAGTTGAGCAAGTGTCCTTGGATGGTGGAGCATCTTTTTGGGTCTATGACCAGGAGTAGTATGCCTGGGTCTTGATGTGGAACCAATTTCCATTTTCTGAGAAACCTCCAAATTAATTTCCAAAGTGGCTGTACTAGTTGCACTCCTACCAGTAACGGAGGAGTGTTCTCCTTATTCCTCCTCCTTGCTAGCATCTTTATGATTCTGACATCATCAATTACATCATTTGGACAGACACCATAATTTATTGTAACTCTAGATGATAATATGCCTCATCTATCATTATTGGCAGAATTTCTATTGACGTACATTTGCACTACACAGGATAAAACTGTATCCACTTTTCACCTGAGAGTGCTCCACCAGTGGCTTGCTTTATTCCTATGGCTTTGATATCTCCTGTCTCATGTTACTCTTCATTATCTTGAAATTTTGCTTTAAAGAACACTCTTTAGTCATTCCTGTGAGGCAGGACCAGAGACAGTGAGTTCCACAGCTTCTGACTGGGAGAGCTGCTATGTCTCCCTCACTTTTGAAGGGCTCTTTCCTGAGCACAGTGCTTGAGGCTGGGGGTTACTCTTCTCCAGCACAATGCCTATATCATCACCCTGCTCTCCTCTGAGACACTGGATATAGATCTGGTCCATCCTTGATTGTGAAGCTCTTCTCTCTGATGCTCCTGGGTTTTCCCTTTTCCTTGATGATTAATACCATGCTTGCTTTGTGTCTTGGCTACGGTCAACTGAAGGCTGCTGTGTTTCCTGACCTAATATTGCGAACCTCACCCAGGCAGGGAGCATTTTAAATCACAATCTCTTGAAATAAACCCCCTGTCTTCCTTCCATTTCTTCCCATCTGCAAATTTTCTTGTTCAAGTGTCTAGCCTGGAAACAGCATCCTCTTGTCTTTGGTTTTTCTGAGTGTTTCCCTTTGTACTTACCAACACGTGTGTCTCACTTTCTTTCCAAATCTCACATAGTGATTATAAGAAGTTTAGAAATGCCAGGGACTCCACAAAAACTAATATAAATATCTTGAATAGTTTGCTGTGTAAAATGTAGCCTCTTGTTCATGAATAATCTCTGGTGTGTAGCTGAGATCCGAGTTCTCTTCTAAAGTAATCAAGTGACAGAAGCAAGATTAAAACCCTATCTCAAGCAAGTTCTCCATGGTCTTGAAATGTCTATTCCATAAATGGGTTTCAGAGTCACAGGGTTAGCAAGGTTCCAGTGAGGGAAGCTGTGAAAGGTAATTATTCTTCATTCTATGCTGGGAGGACATATGTCATTAAGAAATTGGTCAGTTGATATTTTAGGATGTGATGTAATGATGACAACATATTAAATATACACAAAATTATTTCAAATGTGTGTATGTATGTATGTATGTATGTATGTATGAAGTTTATCATAAAAATGAATTATTAACATATAAAGACATTTCCACACATACAAGTACACACATACTACACACACACACATGTGTGTATATATATATATATATATATATATATATATATATATATATATATATATATATATATATATGCCTATGAAGCAGTGGCAACTTTCCTCTGTGCAATAGTTATATATTTTATCTTTTTTTGATTTTTTTCCTTTTCTACAAATTTCTATCCTCTTATTATATCCATGGTGGGAAAGTTATAAGAATTTTTCACCAGGTGATTTGCTCACCCTTCCCATCTTAATGTCATTGTTCTGTGGACATCTGTACACTACTGGGACAATTATGAGGCTCCCTCCCATGCTGGGCTTTATGAGCTAAGACCTAATAAATGAGGATTGGTGACTCCACTAAGAAATCAAGAAATGTGGTATCTTGACACATGTACTGGACGCTGTTGGTGAGAGTGGAAGGCAGAGGAGATGGGGAAAGAGTTTGGAAGAGGCTAAGTTCATCTTACCTTGGCACTTCTGATTTACCATCACTTTATCACTTTAAGATCCTACCCTTGGGCCAACACACAGCTGGATATGAAATATGAAACCTCTAGTTTCTGCATGGATTATTTTTTGTTGAGATTTGGTCTTTTTCCATGTTTTATAATGCTAAATACTGGGTCCCAAGCCCTGGCTGCCCGCAAGGGTGAGAGAATCTGCATGTAGACTCAAGTGAAACTATGTGACCTTACCCACTAAGTTATCCCAGACTGGTGAGTAAAGATGCCTACAGCTTATGGCTGGACAGAATAGAGATAGGTGGGGCTCAGGGTTCCCAGACTTGGGATTTGAGGAGAATTATGCTACTGAATTGTCCGGAACTTGGGAGAGAATTTAGCAAAAGAAAACAAGTGGCAAAGATGAGAAAATCCTTAGATGGAAAGTCCACTCCCCTTGAGAAAAATGAATGAACACCCACAAACTAACATTTTCAGGGTTTCAATATTTTCATATTAGTCTAACCTCTAACCCCAAATCCAACCAAACACCATAAAACACCAAAAAAACCATATAGGCTTAGCTGACTATATTTCCTGTTTAGCCTTTGATACCTTTATAGCCAATGACAGGAATGTCTGTGGTGTGGATGGGATGGACGGGAAAGGAGCACTGTGCCTCTTCTCTCTGTACAACACGTGCGCCTCCACACTGTCCTGTGGGCAGCCTCAGTGCTTATGTGTGCTCTTCATGCCCATTATGGTGAAGGTAGCAGCTATCAGTTTCTCGTACACAAGGAACATGAAGGCGGCTGTGAGCATTGTCTGCAGCAGCTTGGCTTCCAGGCCTTTGTAGAGTCCCATTATTCCAAAGTGCTTGACTCACTGCTGGTGAAGATGAGAGAGAACATTCCGAAGACTCCCCAGGGTACTGTTTTCTGGGTTCAGTCTATGACGTCCAAACCTCAGAATTGACTGTACTGTCTGCATGGGATAGGTGACTGTGGTGGTAATCGCTTTGGCTATTGCCCCAATGATGAACCCATCTAGAGAAGAGAGCTTCATCTGCTTCTTTAGAAGCTGCCGTTTTAAGCCCTCATAGAACATGAACTGGATGGCAGGGTTGAAGACCAACAGCAAGGAGGGAAAGGTGCCATTCCACAGAGCCAAGGTCCCTTCATCTCGAAAAATCTGGTGGAATGCATCGATAATGCCTTTGTAGTTAGTTGTTATAATGTCTTCATTCCGAAATTTTGCCCCCCTGCAGCTTCAGCCTGGTGTTTACCACCCAGAGTGGAGTAGTTAGCAGCACATTTACCACTCCTGCTATGAACCCAAACACCAGATCTTTTCCTGTAGAAGAACGTTGACCTTTGACCCACACTGCTTTGAGGCTATTAAAAGTGTAAAAATAGACAAAATTGGAGTAGCAGAGACTGGAAATAACTGGAAACCATCCTTGGTATGGTGCCAGGAGGCCTTCTTCCTTAATTATCTCCAAGAGCACTGCATGTGTTGTTTTTGAGTTTCTTTTCTCATCAACCTGAAGCTGAAGTCTTGCAGTATACAAGGGAAAGAACACTGTCATGGCAGTCACACTTCCCATGGCTCCAGCCATGGCATGTACCAGACTTTCATAGGACAGCACAGAGGCCATGATGCTACACTTTTCACTCAGGCTTCAGAGTGTGTGGGTTCGTGAAAGGCTGGAGTCTAACTTCTTGAGTTCTTTGTATATTTTGGATATCAGCTCTTTATTGGCTGTAGGGTTGGTAAAGTCCTTTTTCCAGTCTGTAGGTTGTTGTTTTGTCCTTTGCTTTACAGAAGCTTTATTGTTTCATGAGGTCCCATTTGTCATCGTTGACAAATGGCTCAGACTGACATTGCTGATCTGAGGGGCTGAGCCATTGGTGGTCTGCTCAGGAAAATTTCCCCTGTGCTGATGTGCGCTCCTTCCCACATTCTCTTCTATTAGATTCAGTGTATCTGCTTTTATGTGGAGGTCCGTGATCCACTTGGACTTGAGCTTTATATAAGGAGATAAAAAATCGATCAGTTTGGATTCTTCTACATACAGTCTGCCAGTTAGACAAGCACCATTTGTTGAAAAAAAATTTTTTTTTTTACCCTCTGTATGGTTTTGTCTTCTTTGTCAAAAGTCAAGTGACCATAGGTGTTGGGTTTGTTTCAGGGTCTTCAATTCTATTCCATTGATCTACCTGNCTGTCTATATACCAGTACCATGCAGTTTTTATCACTATCGCTCTGTAGTACAGCTTGTGGTCAGGGAGGATGATTCCCCCAGAAGTTCTTTTAGTGTTGAGAATTGTTTTCACTACCCTGGGTTTTTAGTTATTCCAGATGAAGTTGAGATTTTCTCTTTTTATCTCTGTAAAGAATTCAATTGGAATTTTGGTGGGGATTGCATTGAGTCTGTAGATGCTTTAAGTAAGATGACCATTTTTACTCTGCTAATTCTACCAATCCATGAGTATGGGAGATCTTCTTCAATTTTTTTTTCCTTCAGAGACTTGAAGTTCTTGTCATACAGATTTTTTTATTTGCTTGGTTAGAGTTATGACAAGATACTTTATATTATTTGTGACTATTGTAAAGGGCGTTGTTTCCTTAATTTATTTCTCAGCCCATTTATCCTTTGTATAAAGGAAGGCTACTGATTTTTTTTTGAGTTAATTTTATATCCGGCCACTTTTCTGAAGTTGTTTTCAGATGGAGGAGTTTCTGGTAGAATTTTTGGGGTCACTTATGTATACAATCATATCATTTGCAAATAGGGATACCGTGACTTCTTCCTTCCTGATTTTCTGTCACTTTGACCTCTTTTTGTTGTCTTATTGCACTAGCTAGAATTTCCAGTACTATACTGAATAAACAGGGAGAGTGGGCAACTTTGTCTTGTTCCTGATTTTAGAGGGATTGCTTCAAGTTTCTCTCCATTTACTTTGATGTTGGCTGTAGGATTGTTGTACACTGCTTTTATTATGTTTAGGTATGTGCCTTGAATTCCGGATCTTTCCAAGACTTTTAACATGATGGGTTGCTGTATTTTGGCAAAGGCTTTTTTCAGCATCTAATGAGAAAATCATGTGATTTTATTCTTTGAGTTTGTTTATATAGTGGATTACATTGATAGATTTCCATATTTTGAACCATCCCTTCATCCCTAAGATGAAGCCTACTTGATTGTGATGAATAATGGTTTTGATGTGTTCTTGGATTCAGTTTGTGAGAATTTTATTGAGTATTTTTGCATCTATATGCATAACTGAGATTGATCTTGAGTTCCCCTTCTTTGTTGGGTCTTTGCATGGTTTGGGTATCAGTGTAACTGTGGCTTCATAGAATGAATTAGGTAGTAATCCTTCTCTTTATATTTTGTGGATTAGCATGAGAAGTCTTGGTATTAGGTCTTCTTTAAAGATCTTACATAATTTTGTAATAAAAACCACTTGGGCCTGGGCTTTTTTTGGTTAGGAGACTTTTAATGGCTGTGTCTATTTCCTTAGGGGTTATGGGACTGTTTAGATAGTTTATCTGATCCTGATTTAACTTTGGTACCTGGTGTCTGTCTAGAAAATCATCCATTTCATCTAGATTTTCCAGTTTTGTTGAGTATAGACTTTTGTAGTAGGATCTGATGATTTTTTTAAAATTTTTTCAGTTTCTGTTGTTATGTCTCCCCTTTCATTTCTGATTTTGTTAATTTGGATACTGACTCCGGGCCCTTTAATTAGTTTAATCTATCTTGTTGATTTTCTCAAAGAACCAGCTCTTAGTTTTCTTGATTCTTTGTACAGTTCTCTTTGTTTCTAATTGGTTGATATCTGCCCTGAGTTTTATTATTTCCTGCCATTTACAAGAGGTTGTGTGTGTTTGCTTCTATTTTTCTAGACCTTTCATATGTATTATTAATTTGCTAGTGTAGGATGTCTCCAATTTCTTTATGAAGGCACTTGGTGTTATGAATTTTCCTCTTAGCACTGATTTCATTGTGTCCCATAAGTTTGAGTATACTGTGCCTTCATTTTTATTAAATTCTAGAAAGTATTTTTACTTTCTTCCACTCCTATTACTCTTAGGTTTGGTCCTTTCATTGTGTCCTGAAATTCCTGGATGTTTTGGGTTAGGAGGTATTTGCACTTTGCATTTTCTTTTACTGTTGTGTCAATATCTCCCATGGTATCTTCTATGACAGAGTCTCTCTCTTCTATCTCTTGTATTCTGTTGGTGATGCTTGTGTATGTTGGTTTTCCATCTTCAGGGTTGCCTCATTTTGTGATTTCTTTATTGTTTCTATTTCAATTTTTAGATCCTGGACATTTTTGTTCAATTCCATCACCTATTTGATTGTGTTTTCCTATATTTCTTTAAGGGGTTTATGTGTTTCTCTTAAAGGGCTTCTACCTATTTAGCTGTGTTCTGTATTTCTTTAAGGGAGTTATTTATGTCCTCCTTAAGGTCCTTTATCATCCTTATGAGATAGGATTTTAGGTTAGAATCTTGCTTTTCAGGTATGTTAGGGTATCTAGGGCTGGCTGTAGTGGGTGAACTGGGTTGTGATGGTACCACTTAGCATTGGTTTCTGTTGCTTATATTCTTGTGTTTGCCCTTTGCCATCTGACTATCTCTCCTGTTAACAGGCTCCTCTCTGACTGGAGCCTGTCCCTCCTATGAGCCTGGCTATGATGAGCCTCCTCGAGTCAGGCTGTCCCTGAGTGTGGGAGGGGGTCTGGTACTCCTGATCTGCAAGCCTGGTTATGACAGACCTCCCAAGAGTCAAGCTATCTCTTGGTATTGGCATGGAACATGGGAGGTGTGGGGTGCTGGAGCACCTGATCTGCCCCCTGGTGCAGTTGTGGACTGGAAGGATGATGGCCATAGCCATATTAAAACTGTGTTTGTCTCTTCTGCAGATGAAGAATATAATCAAGTACAGGACTTAGGCTGTGACACCATCCAGGTGTGTGTCTGGTAATGTAACTGTACATGAATTCTTATCTCCATAGATGCTGGAGCCCCAACCTACATGTATGAGTATCAGTATCGCCCAAGCTTTGTATCAGACAATAGACCCCAGGAATTGTTAGGAGACCATGCTGATGAACTCTTCTCTGTATGGGGAGCCCCGTTTTTAAAAGGTAATGTCTCTTTGCTGGCCATGTTCTTGGTGATATGAGGCTTCAGCTTGTGTCTTGCCTTGATGGCCTTGAGTGAGTTTCTCCTTTTAAACTTGCATTCTTTATGCTTTGTGACAGGTATCAGCTATAAGACAGTTCCCAGTCTCTCTCCTTTAACACACATGATGGGATTATGTTACTGTGTTCCCATAGTTAGTCATTCTCAGAATCCTGATCTGTAATCCCAGGAGGAAAAGTGGAAGGTCACCGCAGGCCTTGCTTTAGGGCAAGAGTGCCAGAATTTAATTTTCCTCTCATAAGTATTACACTGTGAGTGCAGTGGGGTGTGAGGAATATTTCTAACCTTGAATAAGGTCTATCATGTTCCTACTCACCATCTGGCATACACACACACACACACACACACACACACACACACACACACANACACACACACACACACACACACACACACACACACACATACACATATAATGGTGTACTTAGGGAACCTTTCACAACTTAGGGAACCTTTCACAAAGGTCTTCAATACTTTACTTTTCAACAGTTTGGCATACTTGGTGAATTATGTCCCTCATAGCATACCAGTGTCTCTGAGCATCTCTGCTGGATATCTACTCAGTATCATTCCAGTTCTGATTGTTTTTAGATTCTATGAAGAAGTATATGTGTCAAAGGTAGCCCTAAGAGCAAGCAACCCTGGTGGTAAAGCTGGGGGGAGTTGAGTGTTGTTGCCATTAAATCCCAAGGAGGAAATTCCAGGCAGGTGAGCGTGACAGAAAAAGGCAGAGAACATCTGGAATGTTCCTCTTGATTTTAAATTGAGGGCACACTCACCAAGATCTTCTTAAAAGGCAGATTTTTGACTCAGTGAGTCTGCAATAAAGGCCAAAAGTGCATTTCTTTCCTTCAAAGAGTAACCAGGCCTGAGTCCATTTATCTTATAGATCAGGGTAGACAGGTAATCCATTCAGAGACAAGATGGCATTTCTTAAAGGTGCTCAGATTCAAATACAACTGCTCATTAACCACATCTTAAATTAAGTAGCTAATTTTTTCTATTCCTTCTTTCTCACAGAGGGCGCTTCAGAAGAGGAGATCAACCTCAGCAAGATGGTGATGAAATTCTGGGCCAACTTTGCTCGGAATGGGTGAGACGGGTGGCTATAATGCCCAAGCTAGAGGTGTGGTGCCATGAGTCATACATACCCCTGAGGAAGGACTAGTTTTCTAATGTTTGAGTGATCATCCTTCTGTCCCTCTGACTATAGCATTCTCACAAGGAGGGCTGGGTTAATCCAGTTTGTAGTTATGATGATGTTTGTGACAGTTCAACATGAAGGAGAGGATGTGAATTTTGGCTCAGACTTTGGGTCTTGCTCATTTTGTCTATTAGCTCTTGTGTTGGAGCAAAACATCATGTTGTGGAGCATACAGTAGGTCAAAGCTCCTTACCTTCTGCCATTCATGAATGGAAGGAAAGGGCCAGGATCCTACTATAATCCTCAGTGGAAAGTCTTCCATGATCATCCTCCTCCAAGTTCTCTCTGCCATGTTCCAATGGCACCATCAGGAGGGGATCAAAGCTTCAAATCATGAGCATTTGGGGTAGTATTAAGTTCTAAATTATACTGTCCCGCCCATGACCCACAAGAAGTTTGTGCCCATCACAGAAATTCATTACCACACATACCTAACTTCTTATTATTTTTAATACTGTTTTGATATCCAAATCCAAAGACTTCCCAGTCTCAGGCAAACCTTTGCTATAAAAACTCACACCAGCAAAAAAGTAACAAATTCCTAAGATACAAGGAAAATAGCCACACGTTGCTGTTCTACAGGGAGGGACAGGAGAATAGCAATGAGGAACGATACTAAAGCAGGTCCAAAAACCAAGAGAGAATTTAAATCTTAAATCTCCTTTGGTACATCTAGGAATCTATTGACAGACATGGGCTCTGAATGCTGGGGAATGCATTCTAAAGTCTCAATGCCTATAGCCTCTGTGGCCACTAGAGTTCCCTGATAGTTTGAATAAGAATGACCCCATAAATTTATATAGTTGAGTGCATAGTCACCAGGAAGTGAAGCTCTTTGGATTAGAACAATTTGTGGGTATGGCCTTGTTAAAGGAAGTATAGACTCGGGGTAGACTTTGAGGTTTCAAAAGCCCTTGTCAGGCCCAGTCTCTCTCTGCCTGTAGGTCAGTGTAGCTATCACTCCACTACCATGCATGCTGCCATGCTCCTGCCATGATAACAATGTACTAAGCCACTAAAAGTTTACTCCAAGTCCCAATTAAGTGCTTTATTTTATAAGAGTTTCCTTGGCCACAGTGTCTCTTCACTCCAAGAGTGACTAAGACAGTCATTCTGCTCATGGTCTGAATGTTTCCTGGCCGATGTTCCAAGCCATGCCAGTTATGACTTACTAAAGTCTCCATCAAAATGACACTTTACTGTCATAGCTTCATGCATCATGCTCTTAGGGTTGCTACCAGAGACATCAAACCTTCGACCCACTTGGTGATCGCCCATGCTTTCACTTGAAAAACCAAATAGAAACCTTGATGGCCTCATGGGCCTTGCATTTTGCTTACCTGCAAAATCAGTGCAATGCAATGATGTCAAGATCTAACTATAGTTTGAGGTAGAGTTAAGGCCCGTGGACCATCAGCTATAAAGCCCCCAAGAACCTGAACAAAGGGAAGCAAATCCCAGAAAATCAATTCTTTACACCATACTGTAGATGAAGGACATTTAATGCTAATATTTCAAGAAATGTCTTTGAAGCAAGTGATGCCCTTGTGAAGGACCATCTTGCAGACTCCTGAGACATCCTCAGGAATATGTCCTCCTTTCATCTGTTCAGAAGACTTGCATCTTTTTTTGGCCCTACTCTTAATTTTGAAACACAGAATAATTAAATTCTTTATGCTGTATTTTTTTCCTTTTATTTCACTGTAAGTCTAATTGAAACCAACAAAAAGCACCTTAACATAGCCTGAAAGCTCTGATGCTTTTGAACAAACCCATCACTTATGCAGTCTACTGCCACTGCAACCAACCTATCAAAAAAGGTCGGGGAATGGACAAATGTAGACATAATGTAACACTAATTATCTCTATTCAAGTTCTGCACAGAGGCTTCATTACCCTCTGAAATGTCACAAGCTTGGCTTCATTGTCTTCTTTCTTTTTAGAACACACTAGAATCTAGAATACCCTACTCACCTATTCTGAGTTTACTAGAGTATGCTCTCCAAACTTCCAAATTCCTTCACAAACCAATTAAAAATCATTACAAACTACAATGCCAGCTTAACCATAGAGTGACCCCTTTCTCAGAAGCAATTTTAGATGTTAGCTTTCAAAGACTTTGACAAAATGCCCAAAGTCCACTCACTTAAATGGATGTTATATCTAGCTCTGAAGTTCACTTGAACTTTTCACTTGAGGCTTGTGCTGAGGCAGAGCAACATGTAGTCAGGAAGCTATGACGGGAAGGAGTGGGACCCCAGGACTATTCAAGGTGGCCAGCATTTGCTTCTTCTAACTACACTCCACCCTTATTCCACTATCTTCTAGCTTAGTACAAGCCTGAACACATGAGGATTTGCAGAGAATGCAAAATTTATATCATAACAAACTTAAAAAAAAAAAATCTGTGCCAGGGGATAGACACCTGTCCATTTGATCTGTGGAAGGTTACAGGCTTCTTGGCAGAGATAAACCAGGGCATCTTTATGCATCTTTAAGTAACATGAAAGCAGCAAGTTTTGGTGAGTTTCTAAAGAGAAATTCTTTATTCTGTTCACAGGAACCCTAATGGTGAAGGGCTGCCTCATTGGCCAAAGTATGACCAGAAAGAAGGATATCTTCAGATTGGAGTCCCAGCACAGGCAGCCCATAGGCTGAAAGACAAGGAAGTGGACTTTTGGACTGAGCTCAGAGCCAAGGAAACAGCAGAAAGGTCATCCCATAGGGAACATGTTGAGCTGTGATTAGGAGGCCCAGACAGGTTTGAGAGTCTGGAGCTAAGAAAAGGGTGTTTGTTCCTGTTATTGTTTCCAAAATCAGTCATGTAGCATGAGTACAAACACAATATGGAGAAACATTTGATTTTATGCTTTCAAATTTTTGGTTTTTGTTATTTGTTTTTTGAGACAGGGTTACCTGTGTGTAGCCCTGGCTTTCCTGGAACTCACTATGTAGACCAGGCTAGTATTGAACTCAGAGACCCACCTGCCTCTGCCTCCCAAGTTCTGGTCTTAAAGGCATGTGACACAACTGACTGGCCATATGCTTTCAATTTTTAATGATACCACAAAAACATTCCCTTAGAAATCAAGCCAGAGTCTTTGGCTCAAAATGGATCTATATGCATTAGTGTACTAATTAGTGTACAGTGTTTTTGTACACTGTATAAAATTTACCCTTGTGTTATTCAAATGCTCATTTCTCTGCCCTCGTGTCTTGTTTCATTCTGGACATGGCATTGAAATGCTTACACCAAGTATATCCTGTCTCACATTTGTGTAAACATTTCTTACCACTTATTCTCTGCCTTGTCAATAAATGCTGATCACCCAGTGGCTGAGCAGAATAGAGAATAAGGCAGGACATCTGCCAATGAGAAGAAGAGAAGAAGGGAGAGGAAAAAGAGGGGGAGGAGGAAGAGGAGAGAGAGAGAGAGAGAGAGAGAGAGAGAGAGAGAGAGAGAGAGAGATCAGGGGTAGGATGGAGGAATTAGAGCCACCAAGAAGGGATCTGAAAAGCCACATCAATAACAACATGCAAGTATCAGTTGGCTGAGAGGCAGCCAGATTAGCATAGAAAGTACAGGTAGATCATTGAATTGCTCAGCTATTGAGGTGCACTTTTAAATAAATATTGGTTTATCCGTGTGATTATTGGGGACTAACATAAAGAAATATAGCCACTGGCTAAATTCACTGCTTACATTTATATTAAGAATAATTCATTTACGCATTAGAGAAGGGAGCATGGAGAGAGATTCAACATCATGAGATGCCACCTCCACGGGAGGTGGATAGATGATTGACTGTCCCAATGTCTGAACGAAACAAGCAGACTGTGGGGGTGGGGAGATGTTTTTGTTTCTGTTTGCTACCTTTTCCTGGGTCCAGTGGCAGATTTGGGGCCCATAAAGCAGGAATGGAGGCAAAGGAAGACTGAAAGATAGCAGGGCAAATTACTTTATAATCACAGCCTTACATCCATGGCATGGCACACTCTATTCAGATGAGAGCACTAGCAGGCTCCAGTCTCCTCCTTTATAGACCTGAGGGTTGTGGTGCATATGACCTCTCTGAGCTGGCTCTGCTCTGTCTGCAGCTGTTCTACAGAGGACATCTGTAGGTTCCACATGTGTGGACATGAGGACATGAGTGGTTCCACAGTTTGTGGTTATTCTGACATGACATACATTGTCTGCTTTTCCTTTGAAATCCATGCCAAGGCTTCCATGAGTCAATAATTTGCATTCGGTGTGACTGAAGACCCAGCATCATGGATGATGACAATGGCTGTCCCCAGAAGGTGGGGAAGACAGGCTCTTAGAGTCTAGCTGTAGGGGCTCCTTAGTGCTTAGGTGTCATCAGGCAGGGAAACATACCCTCTCCCTCTCTCATGGCTTGCATGACAGGAACTATGAAAATTCTATTCTCAAGAAAACACGTTACATTCTTGAGAGATATACATGGGATCTGAACAATTCCTACAATGCCCATGAGGCATCTTTCTCCTACAGATGAAAATTTGTGGCTTAATTTTTTAAGTCTTTAATCTTGTCATCTCCCATAATTTTCTTGTTCCCAACATCAAATAGACTTCTGCTATCAAACTGCATGTTTCTGTATTGCATTTTGCTGCTGTCTCTCACTGCAAGCAGAGCTAATAGCTCCTACCGATAATCAAGGTCCACTTGAATGTTGTTCTGTGAGAAGTTTCCACTACCAGTTTAATTAAAAGCCCCCTTTAATCTCAGTCACAAGCAAAAATCTCAGACTGGGAGCACAGTGCAGACAACTTCTTTGCCCAAATAAAATAAAACTAGCCTCTATTAGGCATTTCCAAAGTTTTACTTTTAAAACATGGCATTATTTATGGAGTTTACTCTCTAGTACTAGGCAATCAGGTTACCAAAAACCAAACAAAAAGGAAAAAAAGAAAGAAAATACCAAAAATCTCATAATGCTTTTAGTAAGTTTAAAATTTGGCCATCCTCTGTCAGACGCCTTCAGAGTAATTCCATAAGCCTCCGTACACCCATCAATTTATCTAACACTTTAGTGGAGTGCATATGATGCCAGGCCTGAGATATGGGTAAGCCATGTCCCATTGCATGCTATACTTAGCTGTATTTATGACAGGGTTGGGCCATGTGGAGAACACTAACCTGAGAAGTCAAAAGACTCAGATTCTACCACCCAGCTTTGCAGACTTTTTTTGGAAAAGATGGTATGAGGGACTTTTGGGAAGGTTCTGCCTCATACATCCCCTTTCCAGGGCTTGTCACTATACATCATCAGTGTAGACTACATTGCCCTGTTTCTGGAATCTTCACTTGCCTGTCTCATATTGTCATGTTTTGGCCATTGTGAAAGCTACCAGAACCCAAATTAAGTCACTTGTGTCCGTTTGAAGCAAAAGTAATGCCAGGGGAGTTACAAGAAGGGAATCAAGAAACATTACACAGGAGTCTGTCAAAATTGCATCCTTCTACAAGTGCCATTGTAACATAAAATTAGCATATTCTGGGGGGATTCTAGTCTGGCAGCATCTATTGAGACTTTAACCAATGTTACTGATCCTTATAGTCAATGAATGGTGTTTCAAAATAGCATTTTAACAACAATCCTGATGGTTTTGCTTTTAAGTTTCCTTTAACCAGCAGCCTCCAGCAATCTCCATGGAATCTTATCCTGCATCCCAATGTCCCATGTTTACTACCAAATAAAAGCCAGCATTCTTTAAGTATCTCTCTCCTTCCATGTTTTTATTTAAAGGTTGACTCCCATGGACATACCATCTATACCATTAGAGTTCTGTCAGTTTATTGAATCTTTTTCCTGTAATGTGTTATTCCAATAAGGAGCTTTAATACTATTCCCATATATGGAAGAGATGTATTAATTGCAATAATTTGAAAGCTGGCATTGAAAATGTGTCACTTTTCTAAAACTGTATAAACAAACAAAATTATAACGTACAAAAAAAATGCCTTGTTAAAAAGTAATATATCCCAAAATAAATCATCCAATATAGAAACTGAATCACTGATAGTCATTTAGTAAAATAAGGAGTACCTACCTTGCCCATCATTGTGACAGGCAGTTCCCCAACAAGGGTCCTGATCACTGTAGACATCTCCTTAAGCTTCAGAGGATGTCTTCTTCTGACATAGAAAAGATCAATCTCCCTGGAGTCAATCTTGTCTCAAGACCAACTGGCAGAATCTTTTATACATCGATGAGAACCATTGGAAGAACTGCTCTCTTCATGCATACAACTGGCCATCTCGAGGGGCATAAAATACATGAACCCTGGCCAAGCACACCAGAGAATCATCCTAAGACTGAAAGAATCTATCAGTGAGAAGAAGACCAGGTGTGAAATGAGAACAGCCTGAAATCCCTAAGTCTAACAGAGAAAGTCATAAACTCAAGAAGGAAATTTAAGGAGACACTAGTAAAATGCAAAGACCTCCCATGTTCATGAATAGGGAGATTTTGTATTGGCTAAATGGCCATAACATGTAGAAAGAAAGGTACAGATTTAGATTAATACCCAATAAAATCCATATGACATTAAAGAAATCCTGAAGTTCATATAGAAACAAGAGTCACTGAATGGACAAAGCAGCAACTGCGTAACAATACAAATGCTAAAGAATGGCAAAGCACCATTCTAAAACATACTACAGAGCCTTAGTAACAAAAGGAGCAGGGTGGTGGCATTAAAATAGATACCTAGCAACATATCAAGAGCTGGGATCTTTACAGGTGTATGTGAGTGTCCTCAGACAGTGAGCACCTTAAAAAAAAAAAAAAAAATAGACACCTAGGTAGCCCCGAGGAATGAAATGGAAGGACTCTGAAACAAATCCATGCAACTATAGCCAACTGATTATTGACAAAGCACTAAAAATATACATTGGAGAAAGACAATTTTTAAGTGGTGCTGGGAAAAATGTCTGTGGGAGTTTGAATATGCTTGGCCCAGGGAGTGGCACTATTAGTGTGTGTGTGTGTGTGTGTGTGTGTGTGTGTGTGTGTGTGTGCATGTGTGTGTGTGTGTGTGTGTGTGTGTTTGCTATAATAGGTGTGGCCTTATTGGAGGAAGTGTGACACTGTCAGGGTGAGCTTTGAAGCCCTCTTTCTAGCTGCCTGGGAGAGTGTTCTGGCTGTACTTGGATCAAGGATGTAGAACTCTCAGCTCATTCTCTAGCACCATGTCTATAAGGATGTTGCCATGCTTCTTGCCATCATGATAACAGACTGAACCTCTGTCCCTATAAGCCACATCCAATTAAATGTTCTCCAAATATAAGAGGTGCCTTGGTCATGGTATCTCTTCATAGCAATAAAACCCTAACTAAGACAATGGCTGTGCGTATTTAGAAATTAGAAGCTAGTCACCTGTTTCCGCCCTGTAGAAAATTCATCTTAAAATGGAAAAATAATCTTGCTGAACTGTATAAAACTGTAGAACAAAGACACAATGGAGATACATCAGGCCTGGTTACAAATATTTCTCAAGTAGGATTCTGGAAATAAAAACAAGTACTGGCATTTGAGTTTCTATCAAAGTGAGAAGTTATGTTCAACAAAATATACAACCAACAGCTACATCAACAAAACAACTTTTACATGGAAGGCCCAGGGAAGATCTGGAGGAGGAGGCAGGAGGATTGTAACAGCCTGTGGGCCAGGAAGTCCGTTGGAAGATTGCATTTCCTAGAGACGACAGGGAAGTTACACCTAAGCTACCTCAACAATTTGGCTGCCAAAACAAGTCTGGAACAATGGTACAAGAAATAGATGAGCTAACATGGAGGATTGAAATCTCAAGCAGCTCCACCTCAAGACACAGTAATACAGGCAACTAATGATTGCTAAGGGAAGGAGCATTGGCCCATCCTCAGGATGAAACCCCTAAGCGATTCTCCAATAGAATGTGGTCAGACTGAAATGATATAAACACAAGCCACACTATCTGGACTCTGTGTGTGTGTGTGTGTGTGTGTGTGTGTGTGTGTGTATGTATATTAATAATTCAAACAAAGGGATTTACCAGCATGAGAGTGAGTGAGACTTGGGGGGGGGGGCATAGTAGGGGTAGCAAGGGAGGGGAAGCAGGAGGGTTTGAGGGATAACAGGGAAAGTAATGTAATTACATTTCTTTCTTTCTTTCTTTCTTTCTTTCTTTCTTTCTTTCTTTCTTTCTTTCTTTCTTTTTTGTTTGTTTGTTTTTTCGAGACAGGGTTTCTCTGTATAGCCCTGGCTGATCTGGAACTCACTCTGTCTGTAGACCAGGCTGGCCTCGAACTCA
>NC_034609.1:17550461-17574501 GCF_900095145.1 Mus pahari | reverse complement strand
CCGCCTGCCTCTGCCTCCCAAGTGCTGGGATTAAAGGCGTGTGCCACCACCTCCCGGCTTACATTTCAATTTTAAAAGTGTCATTTTTTTTAAAAAGCAGAGGTCATGAACAGAAGGGAAGGAAAATCATTGCCAGCCACTCATCTGACAGAGGGCAAATAACCAGAAATGTAGTAGTTAACATCGATTTTCAACTTGATTTGTTTGAGCAGTCACTGGAAGATTAGTACAGCACACTTCTGGATGTGTCTGCAAAGGAGATGACTCCCCCTGAGTGTGGCTTGCACCATCCCACATGGAATAAAACAGGAAGAAGGAAGAGCCCACCTGCACAGGCATCTCTAAGGTCCTGACTGCCATGGTGCATGGTGCTCAGCAGGGCTGTGCCTTCCCATGGTAAACTGGGCATGCCAAACTTATCAACCAAAATAAAAGTTCTGTCTTCTAAATTCTTTATTTTAAGTATTTGTTATGGTGACACAAAGTCTGATTAAAAACATTCATAGCAGGCATAGGGCTGTTGTAATTATTATATAGAGTGACAAGGACATTCAACACATTGGAGAGATGGAGAAGAGGTTGTTCTAAGCAGAACCAGAATGCACTTAAGAATATGGAGCATTAGGCTTCGTGCAGCCATGAGACTCTGTTGGGAACTAAACTGCCAGACATCAGTCAAGGGATAGCTGTTAAAGGGGCACAACCAAAATTTAAACTTGCTGAAAGTATTATGATAGTTTTGGTGTTTATTTTATTTTATTTTTTCATTGTTGATTGTTTTTGCGGTAACCTGATTGCTTAATTATATAGAGTGTGACCTCTGTAAATAACGTCATGTTTTACATTTAAAACATCCGAAATGCCTAGCAGAAGGCAGTTTGATTTATTTTGGCAAAGAAATTGTCTACATTGTTTTCCTAGACTTTGTGTGGGACTAAGTTTACAGGGGGCTTAATTAAGCTGGCAGTGGAAACTTCCAACGCAAAAGTGTTCGGATGGTGCTTGGTTATTGGTTGTTAGCTATTGCAGTGAAAGCAGCGACAAAATGCAATAAAAAACAAAACAAAACAAAACAAACAAAAAACCCCACATAGTTTGTTAGCAAAAGCCCATTTGATGTCTTAACTGGTCACTTCCCAGGATCTTATTCACTGTATCATATAGTCTAAGGAGTCTTTAGGGGAAAGCATCTAAGTCAGCTGACACATAAACAGAAGGATGTGAACAACCGAAGTGACATGGGAAAAACAGACCTGTTAGCCTGCTCTGGATTCTGGTGTAGACAACCATGGGTCAGGCACTGCTCCAGGGGCTACAGCCAAGTGTGGAAAAGCCCTAGGTGTGGCTGCTTCTAGTTGCCTAATAGGGTGGTGTTGCATGTGGTCCCGTGAGTCAACAGTGGATGGCAAATAATTCATTCTTAATTTTAAAGGTGTGTTTTATATGTGATGGTTGGCGTTTACTTGAGAATATGCCATACAGTTTTATGGGCTGAGGTGCCAAGACCAGAAGCCAGGTTTCAAATGCCTGCAAGATAGTTAAGGGGGGGAGGGGAAGACTTGGTGCTCAGGAATTAACTGGAAACAGCTTTATTGTCTTATTAGAAGGACTACCCAGATTAACCTATATGGGTAGAGGTAGGGGAACACTTTTTTATTATGGTGTCTTTTGAAGACCAAATTTTCTTTCTGAATAGGAAAGGAGGGACTTTGAAATGAAGAGAGGGACCTCAGCCCAGGTTAGTCTTTGGCCAAGTAGATCTCCAAAAACCAATTGGGATACTGTAGTTGTCTCCTGAAGTGCAGGTCACCGCACCAGGTCAGAGTGAGTGGTAATGAACATTTTTTGAGATTTTGGTCTCCAGAGATTCCACAGCAGGCAACACTGTCCTAGGGAAGGACTCATCAGTGTGTCTTCAGTAGTAGGGGCCTACTTAGATTCTACTTGCTCAGTCCTGCATGGTATCAACATTGATCCAATCCAGACAATGGCAGGCTTATCAAGCCATCTTGGTAAGAGAATACTCCTCCCTAGGTTTCCTGCTTCTTCCTGTGGCTTCTCTAACCCATCAGCCCTTCTCTCCCAGTCTTTGGCCAAAAATCTGACATCACGATTATGCACAAATCAAAAGACACTGGAGAATTTGTTTTATTTTGGGTTCTTGTGAGATTCAAGAGTCATTATGCAATGAAGGATTAAATGTGGTGCCAGCTAACTCCCTGGGTGGTCAGAGTCAAGATCAAAAGAAAATGCAGAAAAGACAGTGTGTTTGTTCAAAGTAAGTACAGTAGGAATCTAGGGAAACTAAGATACTTATACATCACGTTGCCTCCTCACTGACTTAAGAGTTATTTCAGGGCATAGAGAACTATGCATGCCCTAGAATTACTACCTGTCCTGAGTGTGATTACATTTTTCCATTTTATTTCAATTCCTGAAACAGAGAGAGCTTCTTGACAGGTAGAAGTCATCCCAGAACACTGGGGTCAAGTGATCCAGGACATTGGGCAGCTACTGACATCTACTCTTACATTGTCGTTCTGGGTCCTATGAAATCATCTATGGGAGTTATTTGTACACCCAACCAAGGGGAAATAGTAGAGATCAAAAGTGACAACTCCCACCACCATGGAAAGAACTGTTCATTGTTTGAAGTTTGTCTAAATATTTTTAAAGATGATTACCTGAACAAGTATGATGGCTAAGGCTAGGCATTTACTTCAGACTCACAGGCAACTGTAGAGCACAGAGCCTCTGTTGCCCAGACACAGAGCAGGGATTCAGGCTCCAGCTGTTTTCTTCCTTAGTGTCTCAGAGCCACTGATTCCAGTTCTGTAGGGAAAGACTAGCATTGAGAAAGCTGCGTTGCCTCCTCCATACCCTGGCCTGGAGACAACCCATTGTCCTTCTCCATTCTTACTCCACTGTAACACCTAATCTCATGATGCTGGTTAGATGCCAGTACATTAAGGCCACATAACTCTTGGCAGGGCAAGGCCTTTTGAGCAAGAAGTCTACGGTAGTGAGTTAGGACAGGGAGCTCGAGAGCTCAGAAATTGGACTTTGGGTCAATCCCCTCGGCCACTCTGAACATTAAGATCAACTAGAACGAATCTTAGGTTATTTTGATTGCTGGTATTCTACACTCACAGCACCAAGCACAGGGCCTGCCACACTGTAAGTGCTCAAGGGACACTGGTACATAAAGGGCAGGATGAATAACAGCAGAAGTTTAAATAAATGAAAGTGGAAGTTTACAACCCAAACTCGATCCATGCTGGCTAGTTTTATGTCAACTGGACACAAGCTAGGGTCATTTGGGAAGAACTACTCTCAACTGAGAAAATGCATCTGTAAGATTTGCTGTGAGTGGGGCCAGCTCCCTGGAAATGGTGCCACTCTGGTGGCTATTCCTGGGTGGTATAAGAAAATAGCGTGGGAAAGCAGATATTGCAAGCAAATAAACAGAATTCCTCTAATACCTTAGTTCCTGCCTCCAGAATCCTGTCTTGAGTTTCTGCCTTGACTTTCCTTAACAATGACACAGGGCCTGAAGGTTGCAAGGTGAAATAAATCCTTTCTTCTTCAAGTTGCTTTTGGTCATGGTGTTTTATCACATGGACAGAAATCTTAATTGGAGTTGTAAGCCATTCAGAATACTTCTTATTTAAATCGTAATATAGTAGCATAAAATGGAATTGCATAATATACAACTGTATTGACGATCTTTGTTTTATTTTACTGTAATTCACTTAAAATGTGTATTTTAAAATGGCTAATTTATGGCAAGTATATTTAAAAGATACATAGTTGGAGGGCACAGGGAAAGTTGAAGAGGGAAAGAAAAGGTGGAAGTGATATAAATAAGGTACTCGGTGTATGAAAATCTCAAAAATATAAATTATGTATACTATATTAAATATGGCTGCTAAATGCTTAGCATTTTCATCTTTCTAAAAAGAGACCTGATTCAAATTAGCAGTCATTCCTCCACTGTCTTCCACAGTCTAGAAAAGTATGACAATTGTAGCCCATATGACAAATCTTGACTAGTGTCTGTATTTAAAAATATAAAGTTTTATTGAAACACAGCCATATTCATTTTCTCATATATGGATACTTTCACCATAATAGCAGAATTGGGTAGTTGTCATGGAAACCCTGTGACAACACTGGTGATAATTACAGTCTAGCACTTACCCAAAGTTTGCTGTCACTCTATCTAGATCCAGAAGTCCATACAGAATGCCATCATGCAACTCACTCTCACACACGGATCTTCCTTAGCAGTCGTAAGGTGACTCCTAGTGTGTTTGGCATGTAAGCCATTAGCCGCTGTCCCTCAGGATGTAAATTGTATTTACAGCAGAGTGTATTCTTCTCTGGAACTCAACAAAAGACTAAAGTCTCTCTGACACTGAATCAGTCTTCAAACCTGATCGATCCTAGGAAGATGGAGCCCTTATTTACAGTACAGTATTAGAACCCTAGAATGTGTAAATGTGTCCTTGTTGCACAAGGATCTGAATGTCAACATACAGAGGGTGCTCCGAAGCTCAAGGAGATGAGAGCAGTAAACAGTCCAAGCCCTGTCACCTAACTGGTGTTCATAACGGTGGTCAAAATGGCAGCTGCCTTTAGTTACCAAATCAAACCCAATGCTCAGTGTTCATCAGTATTCAATTTTACATGCGTGTTATAAACCAAATGTGTTATATAACATGAGTTCACTTTTATTTCTGCCATTATTTTAGTTTTGGACACATTATATTAGCTTACTTTAAATTTATTTTATTTCAAGCCATTTCTCCCACTTGTCCACATCTTATGAAAGTCATCTTTTGAATAAATATATCAAAATAAAAATGTTTACCGAACTTAAAAAAGCTACTTTTATATCTCTTATTAATTTTATTAGATTTATTTATTTATTCTGTCTCCCAGAAACCAGTAACTACATATAAATTCTTAGGGAGGCTTCATTATACACACAGATACCCACATATATAAAAATGCCAAAATGAATCCCACTATTATTTATAATTAATGTATGTTAATAAAAAGTTTAAAACTATAAATAATATATATTACTATAGATAGTATAGTAATATATGAGTGAGAGGAGATGACAGAAAGAGAGGGAGAGAAAAGGAAGGGAAAGAGAAAGAGAGAGAGAGAGAGAGAGAGAGAGAGAGAGAGAGAGAGAGAGAGAGAGAAACACGTGCTATAAAAACAATGGCTGTCTTCCAGAGCTGCTACAGGGAAGTGTGGAAGAAGGGACAGAAAGAATGTAAGAATGATTGCACAGGTTACCTCTCAGAAGCTGTGGTTACATGTACACAATCAAGGCAGCCACAATTCTAGCATGCACTGGGGAGGGTCCCTTGAAACCACACCCCCTGACAGAGGAGCTACTGGGAGTTTATGACTATTGAGGGAAGGAGAGCTATTCTCCTTTGGGGACATGATTGATTGATGATAGGTTGCTCATGTCCCTAAGGGTGGCCCCATGCCCATGCCCAAATGTAGCACTACCTGGACTCGTGTTATTAATAATAAAAAAAGAAAGACTAAAAGGGAGGGAGACAGAATGGAGGTTCTAGAGGTGGCTGGAGGGACAGAGTGGTGGATGTTATGATCAAATGGAAATTTCAAAGAATAAATACAAATATTTTAAAAGCCAATCAGAATATTATGTAAGCTATTTTAAAGTAAAAATCCATGCCTGAAGATTATCAATGTTTTCCAAGGATCAAATACCTGAATGTCTTTTGTCTTGGCCCCATTTTAAGGTAAAATATTCAGGTTTCACAATGGTATCCTTGGGAAAGTTTTATTCCCATGATATTGCAGTGGCCTTAGTGCAAGGTTGTGACTTTTTAGTCTTTTTTTTTTTTCTTTCTTTCTGATACGCCTGTTAACAGGTAAAGTTTGAAATGTCCTTTCCTGTGTAATTTCCTAGCTTTAACTTATTTTTGTATTTCCTATGATTCTTGGTGATTTCTAAATAATTAAATAAATGAGCGAGTAAATTCGATATTAATGGGGACCACACAAACACAGCTTGTGTGGCAGGGCACATGGGAAGATGTCTGATCATTGCAGGCTATGTATGCTGCTCAGTGGTGGATGACGCATGAGTGAGCAAGCCACCTTCCCCTTGAGCCTTCAGACAGTGAGGATCAGCAATGGGAGGGACGTGGTGGTTTCTCAGATGTTGGACCCCTCAACATAGTGTCTCCATCCACAGTGTATCAGAGATTTGTCCCAGGACGAGTAGGTCAAGCATTATGTTTGGTTGTCTAATGCCTATTCTAATATGGGTCTCCAATGACCTGCTGAGTGCATAGATGGTCATAGGAAAGCTTGTTGGGTTAATTTGCATCCCTTAGAGACGTAGCCTGCCAATATCTTAATATTTAACTCAGTTCCTTGCTGTTTTCTCTCCAGTTCATATAGTTAGACACAGGAATCTTCTGCGGGTTCCCAATGGGCAATGATATCCATTCATTGACACGTAGATGAGTTACCTTCAGCTGAAATAATACAGGCAGATTTGACTTCAGAAACATCTCTGAGAAGCGGTATGTAACTTGTTAGACTCAAGAGTCACCAATCATTTCTGCAAAACAAACTCACCCTAAGACAGAGAGTCTATGCCCAGCCAGGTACAGGCAAGTTGTACATGTGGCCTCCTATGTGTGCCAAATTTCCTGGAGTACAGGTAGTTCTTCGAGTCAATAAGGGCTGGGAAAATAGTTTATTCTTATCTTTCATGTCTTGCTAGAAAAGCATTGCACAATCTTTACAAATGGAGTGTCAGGGCTGCTTGTCAGATATCAAAGGCCAGTTAGCTAGGGAAAAAAAGGTGTGTGTATATGTGTGTGTGTGTGTGTGTGTGTGTCTTCTGTAATTGGAAACAGTCTTTTTGTTTAATTAGGAGGCCCACACAGATCATCCCATATAAAAAGGAATGTATAAAACTTAAAAATTTTTATTTTTAAAAATCTGAATGTGTTGATTTCCTCTTCCATAGCTCTTTTCATTATTACCAGGTCAGGCTCCACCCCCCAAAATATCTGGAAAACACCAACTGGGCTTGATGAGGAAAGAATCTTTTTTTCAGAGTGCTTGCTCTTTAAGACCATATTTTCTTCCTGGAGAAAAGGAGGAATGTAAACCCATACCAAACTTTGCAAAGTAGAACTTGCCTACACACTGATTCACTTACTAAGTCCTCACACTCAGCGAAGGTCTCCGCACCTTGTCACAGAGTGTGAAAGAACATCTTTTAAACCTGAGGTCTCTAGAAACTTCACTGCAGGTGAAGGCACGGATCTTGGGGAAGATCTCAGGAGCATGTCTGGGGTGGTGGAATGCTGGCTTGGTTATCATCATTGGCCTGGCCTAGTGGAAAAAAACCCTTCTCTCTAGGTTCCTGTTTCCTCCTATACACCTTTCTAAGGCCTAGCCATTCCCTCCTTATCTTTGGCCATTGAACTGACAGTGTCACTATGCAAAAGGTCAAGTCATTTTGTCTTGTGAAAAGTCTGCCAGTTGGGACATCACCCTGATAAAGCAGGCAGGGCGAGTGATTACGAATCACAACTTTATAGGAGTTCCTTGCATGGGACTTCACTTCTGATTTTGAGACTGAGTTACTTTGTGCTACTTGGCATGCCCTTTCACATCCTGGCCAATGAGAAAAATCTCAGCCTGTGCTTGTATGTTGTTCTATTTGGGCTGCCTTAGTAAGATGACACAGGCTCAGTGGAAAACAGGGCTGCATACAAGCTATTAACTTCACATCTTTTGTGTATGGAAGCCGATCAGTCAAGCTCTGGTTACCACTATGGTTAGTTTTCCTTCAAGCCCTTTATTCTTTTCAGTGGCCACCTCCCCCCACTCCTCTATATACATGCCGAGTCCTCTGTGCACACTTGCTGAGTGATATCACGTTGCATACACTAAATTCATGCCATGGTGACATCAGTCCAACTGGGTTAGCATCCGCCATCATGGCCTTATTTTACTGTCTAATTTTTTAAAGGGCCTATGTTTAAAAACAGTCACGTTAGGAAGTTTGAGGGTGGGTCCTGCACAACTCAGCTTTCAGCAGACACATAGTGATTTGATCTCAGATTGCAGAATACATGCACCCTTTGTCCTATGGTGGGTTGTCTTACAAAAGAACTTGAGATAAGCCCTATAGTAGTTTGTTTTGAGAGTTGCAGGAAATGGTGATGAATAATGAGATGGGAGGGAAGGGCCTAATACTTAGCATCTAGTCAATGCCAGAAGGAAAAGTGGGGCAAAGGCTGTGTTTCAAAACGACTCCAGCAAGGAGGAAATGTGATACTTACTGCCAGCTCCACTCAGTCAATGACTGAGAAGTACCCCAGGCCTAGAGGACTCTGGATGGCATTGTTCTACTTCAGAAAACATCTTAATGTGGGTGGGTAGGAGTTCTTAGAAGGTAGAATTCACACAGGCACACTGGCGCTGTGTGGTTCTAGGATACCTTCCATCACTGATGGCGTCCACTCTACCATTCCCCTTCTGAGATCTCTGAAAGAAGCTGTAGGAGTGAGCTTCTGTGTTGCAGACTAGAGACCAAATTAATAAAGTCTCCTGTGCTGCTGTGGAAAAATATTTGCATTATATCTGTACCTCTCAAGAGTGGCTGCCCCAAAACATATATGTGTATGATGTGTGTGTGTGTGTGTGTGTGTGTGTGTGTGTGTGTGCGTGCTTGTATATGTATGTATTCATACGTGTGTGTGTGTGTGTGTGTGTGTGTGTGTGTGTGTATTAAGTTCTTGGTCCCAGGAAGCCCACGCCACATTTGGGAACTCCAGAGCAGCTGCCATCCAGGTGCAGATTGGGGACTCAGGTTCAGTCACTGTGTGACTGTCTTATCTTTTCAGTCTCACAGATGTGATTTCCAACTGGTTGTAGAAAAAACTCCTATACAGAGAAAGCTCACGTTCACTATGTTGGTTTGGGGACAATACGCGCCCCCCCTCACACAATGTCACTTTACTTAATTAACTATAAATAAACCCATAGCTCCAGTTAAATGCCAAGAGGGCTGAGCCTTGTGGCTCCTGGCTAAGCAGTGCTTTTCCAGAAAGGAATCCACACTGACAGAATCAACCCAGTTTCTTCAGTCACCCAGCCTCGGTCTCTCCCTGGAATCCTATGGGTCTTGCTTTCATCCTTCTGACCCCCTGACCTCTCCCTAGGGTACTCTGTGCTCATCCTCCCTGGATGCCTGGAAACACAGTGGAAGCCAGTAAGAGGGTTTTGTGGGGGTATTTTGATGAGGAGAGGTGGAGGGTATTCCAGGAGGAGGGTGTTTTCCAAGATCTCCCTCAGAAAAGTCACATGTGTACAATTGACACTCCTACAGGTTTTCTTCAACCTCATCTTTTTTCTTATGTGATGTGATCTAGGGCCAGCTCCTCAGCCTCGGGGCCCCCATAGTGAGAATCACTGGGTTATTCTGAGCAAGACTGTCCTGCACACAGGACACTGAGGTCAGAGTTTGCAGGTTCTCAAGAAATATTTGTCAATGAAATAGAAGGATAGGTAAAAATAGAAACTTTAAATAAATAGGAAGCGTATAACCTAGCAGGTTCTAGCACATTGAAAAAGATGCGCAGTGAGCTACACAGCGCTGCCAATTTAGCACATTTCCATCACTCCTCAGACAAATGCAAAACCCAAATGCAGGCTCCCTGGCCTTGGCAGCTCTCCATTGCCCCATCACCTCCTTTCCCTCAGCAACCAGCCATCATTGTTCATCTTTATGTTCTGTAACCTTCACACAACTGGGAGCCTAAAGCCTATTAGCTTCATGACTGGCTTCTTTTATTTTTCATATTTTCAAGTTATGGCAGCAACTGCTCTTACAAACAATATTCTGTGAGGGGCACAGGTGACCAATTTACTTATTGTTTAGTCCATGAACATTTATTTGGGCTATTTCTACCCCCTTAAAATATTAGAAATAAGTGATCGTTGTAGAGACAGTTTTGTACCGCTCATGGTTTTAAGCATTGTAGGTATGTTACTAGGACTGGAACTTTCTGCTTAGCTCTCAGAGAAACTAAATCTTTAAACTAAGTGATAATCTATAACCTGTATTTTCCTCTCCTGAGCTGATCCTCTCTGTTTCCATGGACCACACAGTGATGCCCACAGCTACCTTGAGTGAGGCTATGGCATTTGCTTAGCCAGCTAGCTGTACCAGGTGGTAGTCAACAAAAGCACTGTCCTAAGGCATTTGGTGGTCCTAGGAAGGGGATCTCAGCAACTTCCTTCCACAGCACCTTGTGAAAGACCCTCTCCCAAGTGCACGCTTAGACTGTAGCCCCATGGTTTGGAGCTTTCACACATATGCCAGACTCTTCCTGACCTCACGTTTGTTCTGGTTAATGTTCAAAGTATGCATGGATCAATGGACAGGTAGGTGGTAAAAGCTAAGGGTTTTGAAATGGAGTTCAATTATTATAAGAAAGATCTATACCTAAATTTCTGCCCTGAAGTGAGTGAGCTCCCAAACTTGGTAGCATGTGGCCCAAGACAGGACCACTTGGAAAGATTACTATACAACGAATCTAGACTTCTCCAAAGAGGGTAGTTGAAGCTTAATGTTGTTACCAAACACAAGAGTCCAAAACGCTAGAAAAGGGAAGCAGAGAGATGTGCCCTGATCTCCCTGGCGAACAATTGTGGAGCCATGAAAGTCTCCAAAACTTTTCAGCCTGTTATAAGAAGCCCCCCCCCCCCACCTCACTAAAGCTTTGCACTGCCTGGAGGTATTTGCTTGAGTTTGAGAACTCCTGGCACTCTGAAGGGAAAGTGTTACAAGGAAAAATGTTTCTGTAAGAAGCTGTTGATTGAGTTTATGACCATCTATCATCTGAGATTCCCATACTAATTGTTTAGATATAAGACAGCAAATTCTGGGTGGATGAGTGTTCAGATAAAGCAGGGTAAACTTGGAAGAGTTGTGGCTAAGGAAGAGAAAGAGATTTGTGTGTGTGTAGTTCTGTATTGTGTAATTGGGCTCTGTGGGCAGAACTCCTGGGAGGTTCCCAGGATGTGGGCAGGACCTTACACACCCCTTCCTTATGGAGCAGAGTCAGAAGGTCCACTGACTTGGGAGCCTGTCCATGCAAGATGTGCCTCAGTGCTCTGTTCCTGGTGTCTCTAGCAACCTGTGTGGTTTGCGGTGAGTACTTTTGAAATACAAATTTGTGGGGGACACAAAGAGTAGCAGGGTTGTGCATAGAGCACAGACAAGGCAGATTTAGTTCTGCAGGAGAACTCACTCTCCTGACTTGGATTTGCCTCTAAGTGGCCTATACCATGGTACAGGACACTCTGCGATCAAGAGACAATAAAACCCCTGAGACCCTGCAGAATACTTTAGGTACAGAGGACAAAGAGCCAACTCCAGCACAAGAAGATTCAAGACAGGTTGATTTCCTTACTTCATTGGAGTGTAGAGGATTAGTTGGTTTCATTTCTAAAGCTTTCTAGGTACACTTGCAATAGGATGCCCCTTCATGCCTCTACATGTAGTGGGTCTTCCATGCAAAATTTCTATTAGTACATAAATATAGGATGTATTAATAGAAAATATGCCTTATGGTCAAGCTAGCACATCAAGACCAAATAGTCATTGACAAACCACTTTGTTGTTCATTTTCCCTAAGAAGAAAATCATAGTACTAAGGTAAGGGGAACAGGAAGTACAGATCGGTGAGGAGGCTCAGGCTGGGGAGCCTGTGGCAAATGCCTCTTTTGTTAGCATTTCAAGGGACTTTAGGGAACAGGGCACATCTTAGGTGGCTGGTACCAGGTTCAGGGCAATGAGGGCAGATGGACAGGTAGACCAGTAGTCCATGCTATCATAAAGGAAATGTTTAGGGTAATGCCTCTGAAATTGATAGACTCTGAGAGGGACAGTTCCCATGCATCATGATAGCCTCCTAAACATCAGACACATGAATTAAATTCATGGTAAATATGTGGTTATAGCATTGATTTCAATGTATACCTGTACCATTAGTAAGTGGCCTGCAGAAACTGGTATGTTTTTCCAAGTTTGTCTGGCAAATCGTGTCCTGGGCTGTCTCTAGCACTTGAATACAGAGCCAGTACTCAGCAATCAATCCCTTAAATGCCTCAGGTGACATTGAGAGAGGCCTGGAACTGAAGGACCCAGATTTGAAGCAGAACATGCCTTTGCTGCTGGTTACCCTGGCAACAGCACACTCTTTCCATCTTTAGGAACTCCACACAGGATGCTTCCAAGTAGACACACCAATAGTTACCTAGAAAGACGATTGTTATTGTTATGAGTACAAGAAACTGGGATGTACCTCTGATATACAGTAGGCATCACATATGTGTGCAATGATGTCTTAGCTTCTGTTGGCAATATTCTTACCCTACCCCCACCCCTTGCATGCAAGCACACTTTGATATAGGTAATCCTGTTGAAAGTTCAGGGTTAATTCAGCCATGCCTAATCATTTGTAATCAGACTTTGCCCTCTTTCATCTCAGAAGCATTCTTTTCATCCCCTCCTCCTCTTCCTCCTCCTCCTCCTCTTAAGGTTTCCATGGTTCATGCCTTCTCCTGCCAGAACTCTTGGTGAGTGTTCTCACTCAGCTATAGCTGTATCTCTCTGTGATCTTGGCTCTTTCTCTCTCTTATGTTACACTCCTGTAGTAGAGTCTCTCTCTCTCTCTCTCTCTCTCTCTCTCTCTCTCTCTCTCTCTCTCTCTCTCTNTCTCTCTCTCTCTCTCTCTCTCTCTCTCTCTCTCTCTCTCTCTCTCTCTTTCTCTCTTACACACACATTCACACACACATTCACACGGCATACCCTCAGCTCAATTGGACAGAGCCACCTGTCCTTTCTGATCTTTCAATTTGGAGATGATCACATGCAATGCTGTTTTTGTTTGTTTATGTTTGTCTTACTACACAGTTCAGGTTATACTTTCACTTGCTATATAGTCCAAGCTTGTCTAAAACTAAGGTGGTTTCCCCCCTGCCTCAGTCTCCCAAGCAGCAGTGCCAGAAGTACACCCCAACAGCCCTGCTTCATTTATCAGGATATCTCACTTCCTTTCCCTTGCACCCATCCCACACAGAGCTGTTGCTGCAGATTCACCTGCAGCCTTATTTCCCTCCTTAGCACCATATCAGGGCAGGGAGCAAGTTCCTATTCCTCATAAGGAATTCCATATCTTTTAAAGCAGTTTCTTCCTGATTATATATGGGACCCAAGCACAGGAAACAACTCTTGAATTCACAAAGGAAGAAAATAATATCAACACTCCATGTTTCAATCTATGGATCACCTCATACTCAGGTTTCTCAGTGGTGTGTTTAAAAATGAAAAGTTAAGCAGATAATAATAATTAACAGCCATGACATTAGGACACAAGCTGGGGACTGACTTCTAGTAACACCAGACATGGCCTCAAGCTTGTAATCAGGAATTTCGCAAAGAGACCCCAGCTTCTCTAAAACGCTCATCTCAGATTTAGGAAGAGGTCTCAATCTGATAATTTAATGATCTTAAAGTAAAATACACATCATAATCAAATGCCATTATGTCAAAACATCATAAGTTGAGGAGCAAATGTACCTGTGATTCCCCAGAAGTTCCCTTGCTTTTATTTACAATATCCAGCATCAGAAATAAAAACAACCAAATGCTCATATTGTAGAACTGGTTACTAAGCTCATGTCTCACAGATAACTATTTTGTAATCTTGATTCCTGTAAAGACTTTCTAGTTCCAAGGCTATTTCTGAAAGAAAAATCTGGATTTTTCTGACCAACCTTATTATTGTTGCTATATAAAAATTTATATAATACTGATCATATTTGTTAGTCTTCCAGGCTCTCTCTCTCTCTCTCTCTCTCTCTCTCTCTCTCTCTCTCTCTCTCTCGATGGAGGAATTGACATAATTTCTGCAGCTAAAGGGGAACAGTTAGGAACAGCAGACAGAAATCACATGTTTAAATCACATGTGATGCTCTGACAAGAAGGCTATTAACCAAACAAGGGTATGCCAGTATTTGGTTGTGATGGAACATGTGGACATCCTCCTGATGCTTAGGGTGCTTCTTTCTGGTCCCACAGAAGGTGGAGAAATAGACAAGGAAGCTATGGGGAAATTAGAGAAGATTGTCTGCTGTTCAAGAATGGAGCCAAAGGTCAGATTGTTATCACTCCATTTCTTCTTCCCCTTGGAGGATCCTACACAGAGTCCAGAGTATTTTAGATCATCGTGTTCTCAATACCAGAACGTATTGTTATGCATTTTCCCACCTTGTAAAATCTAATCATTTAGCCAGACATTCAGTGCCTTCCCAGATATATATTTAATCCTAAGGATTATCTTCTCCCCATGAACTCCACCCATGGGCTGCTCATCCTTCCTAGTCAGGTGCTTATGCAGTCTGGACCACTTGATTCCATTGTTCATAGTCATCCATCCTCCTGCTCAGCGTCTCAATTCCTCCACAATGTCACCAATCAGAGGACCTTATTCCTTACAACTCTAGCATGTCAGTTTTCCTATAGGGCTCACCTTCCTGAGACAAGGTGCCACTTCTTTTTCATCCTCTAGTTCAACATATTGCTCAGCACCAGAGTCCTGATGGATACAGGTTTCTAGAGATTTCCATTTTTTTTCATTAATTAATTTATTCATTCACTTTATATCCTGATCACTGTCCCTCCTCAGTCCCCCCATCCTACAGCCTCTCCACCACACTTCCCTCCCCTTCTCCTTTGTGAGTGTGGAGGCCTCCCCTGGATATCCCTTACCCTGGCACACTGAGTTTCTGCAGGCTAAGTGCATCCTTTCTGAGGCCAGACAAGGGAGCCTACTTAGGGGAACTGGATCCACAGACAGGCAACAGCATCAGGAACAGCCTGCTCCAGTTGCTGAGGGAATCAGGTGGAGACTAAGCTGCACATCTGGTTCACGTGTGCAGAGGAGAGGAAGGTCCAGCCTGTGCATGCTCTTTGGTTGGTGCTTTAGTCTCTGAGAGCCCCAAGGGTCCATGTTAGTTGACTTTGTTGATCTTCCTGTAGAGTTTCTATACCTTCTGGGGCCCTCAATCCTTCCATCAACTCTTCCATAAGAGTCCCCAAGATCTGTCCAATGTTTGGCTGTAGACGCTGCATCTGTTTTAGTAAGCTGGAGAGATGACTCAGCCATTAAAGGCTAGACTCACAACCAAAAGTATTAAAAGAGTTTCTAGAGGTTTCTAAGAGGGGAACCAAAGGTTTCTGTTCATCCTAGCAGTTCTTTTTCCTTCGTGACTTTGGAATCCAGGTCTGATCTTATCACTCCTCCATGTCCACTAGGAAATCTCTCTTCACCACCTGTGGTAGACACTGCTCATGGTAAAGTCCTGGGGAAACACATGAACGTAGAAGGATTTGCACAGCCTGTGGCCGTCTTCCTGGGCATCCCCTTTGCCAAGCCCCCTCTTGGATCCCTGAGGTTTGCTCCACCACAGCCTGCAGAGCCCTGGAGCTTCGTGAAGAATGCCACCACCTACCCTCCTATGTAAGCTGCTGACATGAGTCCATGCCTCATTCTCTGAGAGCATTTGTCTTTATGTGATGCAGGAAGGAGTCATCCTCTGGCCAGATAGCAGTTCTTCTGGAACCCTCAAGAGTAATTTAGAAACATTACAGGCCTTTCATTACTTTCTAGAGTCTTCTGTTCAGCACCTCTCTAAAGTGACAGTATTAAACAGAACTAGGGATAGGTGGGTGGCACTAATGTGTTAGTAACTAAATAACTTACTTATGCATTAGCTTAAATGAATTAGTATATAAGGAAAATTAAAATCTGTACCTGGCTGGGCGGTGGTGGCACATGCCTTTAATCCCAGCACTTGGGGGGCAGAGGCAGGTGGATTTCTGAGTTCGAGGCTATCCTGGTCTACAAAGTGAGTTCCAGGACAGCCAGGGCTATACAGAGAAACCCTGTCTCGAAAAACCAAAACCAACTAACCAAAAAAACAAAAAAAATCTGTGCCTAGGGCTCCACAGTGACTCACTAACTCCCACAAATCTATTCTACTTTGGTCCTTTGTGATCTCTTGTTAATGACACCAACAGCTATTCTTGCATAAGAGGCTGATAGAGGTCATTCAAGATAGCACTGGCTTTACTTGCAACTGGAGATCTGGGCACAGAGCAGGAAAAAGTACTGAGCCAATATCGTCTAACATGTCAGTGAAGAACGACTAGAATGCAGGTCTTTGGGATCATCCCATAAAGATGTCAGCCATGACTTGCAACAGGATAAACAGTTCTTGGTATAGCTCCTGGATTCACAGAAATCTCATAAGCACTAGAAGAAAGCCACCCGATGAATGATCAGGGTCACCCTCAGCCCACTGCACTAGGGCTAGCTAAGAGCAAAGCACTATACAAACACTGGAGATTGTCATATCCTGGGTAGGTCAGACTATGAACATCTCTCCATTACCCAAAATGTCTCAAAGGTTCAAGGAAAGGGAGAGATGCCAGGTACTTCTCTACTGGGTTGGGGTGGGGGAGCTCCAGGTTCCCACCACTTACCCATAAAGTCCCTCTTACTAATGACACTGGGTTCTAGCCCTCCATCTACAAGCACAAACATCCTGGTACAAGGTTGAAGCTCAGGTGACATCTCCCATTTCTATGTGTTGGAATCTCAGGTGTTGATTTTCCCTTCCAGGTGCTCCCAAGATGCAGCTAAAGGACAGGTGATCAATGACCTCATGACCAATAGAAAAGAGAAAATCCATCTTGAATTTTCTGAAGATTGCCTGTACCTAAATATTTACACTCCTGCGGACTTTTCAAAGAACAGGAGGCTACCGGTAGGTTTGGAAACCACCAATCTAGTCCCATTTGCTACAGCATCTGGGTCTTGGGTGTGGCTGGAAGGAGATGAAGGTAGTTAGACACAAGGGTAGACATGCCAGGTCTGAGTCAGGAACCAAGAGCTTTCTTCCACCAAACATAAATAAATAAATAAATAAATAAATAAATAAATAAATAAGAAAGACAGAAAAACTCAGGTAGGAAAGGGAGAGAATACAGAAGGAATGACAGGACAAGAGCTTGGGTCTTTGATCTTCATGCCTGTGCTTTAGGCAAGGGCTGGTAAGGAGAGGTGTGCAGCCTTTCTTCTTGCATTACTTGAGACGTGATAGCGGTGTGGAGGGGGAGGAGTCTGGGGCAATCTCATAAGTACTTTTCCTATCCTTTGCCACCCACCTGATTGTATTGTATGTAGCTCTTTCGCCTCCCTGATTGCCCTTGGTACATGCTGATGGCCTCATGAGTCAGCGTTTTTCATAGAAATGAGGAGGCCAGAGTAGGGTAGGCTGCCAGTTACAGGGCAGAGTCCTGGGGAGAAGGTACTATAAAAAAGATACCTTTGAAGTGGAATAAAAGAGGGTATGAACATCTACCCAGTCTCCTGGGAGCATCTGGAGCAGAACTCAGAAGTGTGGGAGGAAGCAGAAGTCACCAGAACCGTTATTTCATCCTAAACATGTTTGCCTTGTGCGAGGCTATGGGAACAAATCTTATCCCCACTCATTTGTCCCCCTTCTCTTTTGGAGTCTGCATCCATACAGCCAGATTTAGAGTCAGAAGAGGCAAGAACCTGAAGAGTTTTGCGTAGTCTTGCCTTCGTGGATCATGGCAGACACATAGGATAAGTAAGAGCTTCAACATGTCATTGGCCAACCTGTTGGCTCATCTTTACTTGAAGATGAGCTTGACTCAAACCCTCCATGCAGGTTGTAGAGAGCCCAAGGGGAGGAGAAAAAGAAGCGAATGGAGTTTGGAAAGCAAGAAACTGTCCAGCTATGTACACAGGCTCTAGAGACATGGGGTCTGGACATAGATTCTGGATCTGCTTCTACTTGCAGAAAGAGCAGGAATCATGTGCCTTCCTGGCCTCATTTTTCCTCACGTGTTGTAAATATTCCTTAATGGCTGTTGTGCTGCACCAGAGTCCTGGCAGAGAACACAGAAGCACTGACAGTCTAGTCACCTGGCTCCTGGCCCAGATCACTGAACTGTGGCCCTGAGCTGCACTGGTTAGGAGCTCAGCTGTGGTGCTGGGGCCAGATGGCTGCTCAAGCCTTACTTGTACCTGTCAGTAGCTGTGGAATCCCCAGCAGAGGTCACTCAATTTTTCTATCAATCAAATGGGGTAATCTTTGTTTCTGTATTATAGATCACAATCATTTTACCAGGCTCAGATTGCTTTCTCTCTCCTTACTACCAGTACCTTATAATGCCCTATAAAATTTCAACATCATTTTCTCTCAGTTCTATGAAGTGTGACCTCTTTAAGTCCTGAAGCCATAAATTAAAGGTTATTATGTCCCCAATCAGCCTCAAGTCCTTGAAAAGAACCTGGTATAGACACTCTTAATAGGCAGATGGCTGAAGGCTTGACAAGTGAAGGTGGATGTAAACTGGGAGTGGCAAGATGGGGAGGACTGTGGTGGAGAGGTGGAGCAGTAAAGGCACAGGGGAGGGTACCAATCGCGGTCTGGAGATGAGCATGTAGGGACATCACAAGTAAAAGGGATGAATGCTAAAAGACTTAGCTGTAAGAATGGACCACATGCCAGGATGTCAGAGGGCTGGGAAGAGATAAAACCTTCACCCATTGTTGTCCACGTGGTGATGCTTTCAGTTAGAAGAACCCTGGGAAGACTTGGCACATAGGTCTCAGAAGAAAGGCGGGGACATTGAATGAGGTGACATCTTGGCTTCCAACCAGATAAGTTGAGGATGAAAAACAATATTACTTTGGCAACTCAGCTAGGCCCTGGTGAACTTTGAGCATGATGCCCTGAATCAGGGCCAGGCCAGGAAAGTCAAACCAGAGATCTTCTGAGCCCCTTCCCAATTCTATTTCCTGGAACAAGTCTGATTCTTTTCTTGCTAACTAGGTGATGGTGTGGATCCATGGAGGTGGACTGAAGCTGGGTGGGGCATCAACCTTTGATGGACGGGTCCTCTCTGCATACGAAAATGTGGTGGTGGTGGTCATTCAGTATCGTCTGAGCATCTGGGGATTCTTCAGGTAGGGTTTGTGGACACTACTCTCTGCAGATTGGCTACTATGTTGATTAGCTCTACAGCAACGTATTCGAAGTTTCTCAGTAATAAGGAAACCAGGTCTATTTAGTTCATTGTTTGGGGTGGCAGGATAACAAAGATGGCATCATTATTCAGACTTGGGTATAGGGTGAGGCCCTAAGGTATAATGCATCATGATGGAAGAATAGAAACTGAGTCTGTGGGATAGACTCCACATGGAAAATCAGGAAATCCGAGAAAATGGAAAGTCAGTCTTTCCCTTTTGGTAACAATTTACTTTCTTGGGATATAGCATGATTGAGCATACAGACTCCTTCAAAATACAGTGCACCCAATGAAAGACCTCACCTTCTACAAATTCGAACACTGAATAAGCCTAGAACATTAGGAACCAAAGCCTCTAGTGGCAAAGAGCAGATCCAAACCATTGAATATGCATGTGGCTGAGCGGTCAACCTAGAACCTCACTGAGCCCTTGCCAGTGCTCATCCCAACTGCATATAGCTTATAGCACTGGCTACAATGAGAAGGTTCTTTGCCCTGGCCTTGCTGTCTTCCTCCTTGCTGCTGCCGTGTCTACTCCTGCTCTGCCCCCTGTCCTTGACTTCAGTGTCTGTGTGCTTCCTTCTCTCTCTCTCTAAATTCTCTAAATGATTCCAGCAACACCTCCACCTAATTTGTGACCCCTAATTATCCTTTAAATCCTATGTAGTCCTTTTACCTACCTCCCGGTCTTCTCGAGACATGTACAGAGTACAACAGCTGCTGCTGTTGCAAGCACCCATTTGCTCACAAGGGTTTGCATTCATCCTGGACTCCAGGCTCATATCATTTTTCCCTAGGCAGGCAACAGATTCTTGCAAGTCTATCTTTAAAATATATGTTCCATCTACTTGCTCTGGATCCACTTTTCCACCTAGCAAAGCCTTGGGATGGGTTAATGTTATAAGGGTCATTTTAATCAAACTTAGAACTTGGACGTGATAGCTGCTGCATATGGTGTCCAGAATACTGAGTGAAACAATGTCTGTCCGACCCATGTCGTACCTTTGTATAACACTCACACAAATTGCAGTGGCACAAAAGCCGTGCCAAGGCTTACAGTACCGCCTCTACCTGCATTGCATGGAAGTTACACACATATTCTTGTTTCCCAGCCCCACGGCCTTTATTCCTGCTGCTCATCTTAATTGAACTTCTCTTCTTTGGATATTTACAAAGCCTTGGGTGCTCATTTTACTTAGTACTCTAGCACACGCAACCAAGTCAAGAGGGTTTTCTCTGGTACAAGCCTAAAACACATCCCAGATCTGCCACTGCTTCTTTCCTTACCTGACTTACTTTCCCCAGTGGCTGACACCATATTCTCATTTTATTTGTCCGTTTGTGTTCTGTGCTATGAGCTGAATGTTGTCTTTTTTTTAAACTTTGTTTCAAGAGAGGCTGTGGCCCTCACACCAGAGTTGGATGTATGCTGGATTCTTAGTACAGAGTTGTCAGAATAATGAGTGACAGCCTAATGCAGAGAAAGATTCCTATGTCAGGGTTGCTGATCTCACCTGGATTCCAGAAAGCTGCAAAGGACGCACCCCCAGTGCACACATGGTCCTAAGATCCCTGCCATGCAATGTGTACCTTTTATGCCTCTTGCAGCACAGGGGATGAACACAGTCGGGGAAACTGGGGTCACTTGGACCAAGTGGCTGCTCTGCACTGGGTCCAGGACAACATTGCCAACTTTGGAGGGGACCCAGGCTCTGTGACCATTTTTGGAGAGTCAGCAGGAGGTTACAGTGTCTCGATTCTTGTAAGTATCTTGGGTACCACAACTCATGTCCAGTCTTGCTAATGTGGCTGTTCATGGGACCTCTCGGAGACCAGCCAACTGCTGGTCTCAAACCTGGATTTGGTGCTGAGTTTACTTCCTGCACAACATTAAATGGTCAGTTGCCTACAACCAAACCAGTGGCATTTGGTTCCCAGGAAGCTTGGAATTTTACTTGGTGTCCCCAGAGCTGTAGACATCTCCAGTTCTACTTTGGAGTAATGACAGCCTCTTCACTTAATTGAGTTCTTTTTCCCTTTGTCCACCATTATTTGTCAAGTTTTTAACCTGATTATTCAAGAAACAAGTTGTACAGAAGACTTTGGCTTTGTAATGCTTTTGTTATTAGTTTTTGAGAATTTCATTTAGTGAATTTTGATGATATTCAAATTCTCCATTCCCCATCTCCTGCATATCCACCTGCCCCCAACTCCCCACTTACCTTTGTGTCCTCTTTTTAAAAATTTAAACTCATCATATATAGTTTATGTTGTCCATATACCCGTGGAAGTGTGGCCTTCACTGGGTCAATCCATCAGGGCCACACTCTTACAGAAAATGAACCCATCCTCCCTGGGGTTACTATCAACTACCAGGATCTTCTAAGCTAGGGCTGGGGCTTACCTTGTTGGGAAATAAGGTTGAGGATAAACTCCAAAATGGAAGAAGTAATTGCTTGGATCCAATGTAGATCTACATGGTAGGGGACTCAAATGTGGAGAGAAGTAAAGATTTTCTATGAGGCAGCTTTATGGTTTGCCCATAACTACCAGGGTGGGCATCAGATCTGGAGCAGGAGGCTGGGTTCTTTTGTGGGAAGTGACTGAGAAGAAGGGCATATGAGGGTGGGGCAGAGAAGAATGGGTAATGGATGTTTAAAACATACAAACTGAGTTGTAAAAAATGCCTTTATGGAAAATGGGAGTTAAGGAGATGTTATAGAAAGTTCTGGTAGCTATATGAAACTAGAGTTAAACAGAACATAAACTCAGTGATTGCATTTTATACCTACATATTTAAATTGAAAAAAAGAAAAAACTATAGATGAACATTAAAGAGAATAATGTCATCCATAGCCCCGTGGTTCTTATATTGTCCCTATGGATATCTTGTCCTATCTATNTTATTGTTTCTGCAAATTTACCTAAATGCCTGTCTATATATCCATCTATTATTTATTTATTTATTTGTTTGTTTGTTTGTTTATTATTTTTCCGTGCATCTTGTGAATCTTATAATCTAATTGTGTTTTTTTAAACAATGAAACTCTTCTTTAAAATTCAGTGTGACATAAATATCTTCCCAGGCATTAAACACTCATCCAGTGTTATATTACTTATAATTGCAGAGTTCCATGGTATGATATGAATTGATTATTTATTGAATATCTCAAATATTAGGATTTTGGGATATCTCCCATCGTTTCCATTATACACAATAGGATATGAAGTAGATGTCTTTGTATGCCTCCATGGTGATACCACCATTTCCTGCCTTCCTTCCCCNTTCTTCCCTCTCTTCATTCCATATTTCATGTTAACTTGGAACATTAATTGTTCTACTCTAAAGTTGACTCCTCATTTCTTTTTTCCCCATGATCATTATTTTTGGATAAACTCAACATAACAAANATTCTCAGACAGAACTTGTGGCTAGGAATTGTCAAAATGTCTTTCAAGTAGTTTTTCTTGTCACCATAGGCACTTGCCATATGCGTTCTCNGTGGTTTCTTACTCTGTACCCTAGTTCCACTTCACTGAGTTTCTTTTGTGGAGTCTTATGGCCAGAGTCTCCAAGACTGACCAGGGCAGAGGAGCATTCAGAGGGTAAGTGGATGACATTGAACCCCCTGTAAACATAAACTCCCCTCTTCTGTTCATGACAGATATTGTCCCCATTGTCCAAGAACCTCTACCACAGGGCCATTTCTGAGAGTGGTGTGGCCTTCACNCCTGGAATGTATACCAAGGATGTGAGGCCAATCACTGAGGTAGGTCCTACCCTGGAAAATCACCATACTCTTTTCTGGAGTTTCCAGGGGTCCTTTTGGTCACAGGACTNAGCTATGTGCCCCAGGGATTTCCAAAGTGAGAATGGCTGAACAGAGATTACTTCTAGGGCTCCATCTAAACCACATTCTGTAGGTTCTGAAGTTTCTTCCTGCAAGTCAAGTTATGTAGATGCTCTGCAATTATGCATGGGCTACGTGGGAAGACAGGTTGCCCTCCGAAGCATGACACGTGTATTGACTCTTCTTATATAACAGATGCTGGAAACTAGAGAGGGTGAAAGGCCTGTNAATGGAGGAAGTGGAGAGTTAAATCATGGATTCCTTGCCTTTTATCCACTGCACAGGGCTTTCCTTATGACATTCATTTTTGCAACACTGTATTTTAAAAGTTAAGACAACAGTCTCAGATGGGTTCATGACACTCGTTAAAAACAAGAAGAGAGGCAACATTTTGTTGTGCCTGTATGGAAAGTCTATTGATCTAGAGTGTTTTTAGGAAACGTTTTCTGTCTTCAGAAATAGCACTTAGGGTAGAACCTGTCTACATCAGTGGAAGGTACTGATGCTGCTCTTGACATCTGCCGGTGCCTCTTATCTCTTGCAGCAAATTGCTGTTGCTGCTGGCTGTAAGACCACCACGTCTGCCACCATTGTTCACTGCATGCGCCAGAAGAAGGAGGAGGAGCTCTTAGGGATCATGGAGAAACTGGTGGGTGTGTATTCTAGGGCACTTCCTCTACTGGCTTACACACAAGCTTCATTTATTCCGCTGTTCTTTAGCCAATGTGATAGTCTAATCATAGCACACGCTTAGGTCGCACCCATTAGATGGAATAGCATTGAGATCCCCTCCACTGTGGTGGGCTGGGATGAGCACAGAGAGCTTGTAGGAGATGGGGTTTTCTATTGTCAACAAACTCTCAAGTTAGAAGCCTTGAACAGGAAAAGAAATGGCTTGTAAAAATATCAAATAACTCAAATCTGAGAGCGTATCTTGTTCCAGGTGCTCTAAAGATAAGAATTTACACCC
>NC_034609.1:17546897-17548052 GCF_900095145.1 Mus pahari | reverse complement strand
CCTGTCCCTAAATCCTGATGGATGGGATAACTTGCACAGATGTTTGTAGATCTCAGACTTAAAAAGCGCTGTTGGACCCTAACTGGGGGTCATGGTTCAGTTCCCAAATCTGAACTGTGATCCTGGTCAATCAGTCATATGCTCAGTAAACTATTCCTGTCTGGCTGAGTGTTCTCATGGTTTGTGAGGCAAATCCTGTACCCAAACATCAGAAACTGGGCTTGTGTGTGTGTGTGTGTGTGTGTAGTGTATGACCTGTGCTTCTGTCTCTGAGCTTTTTGCTTCTGCTCTAATTTTGAATAACTTTTCTAGGGATCTTGTTCCCAGACATAAGTAAGTATTTGGGGTGCCTTCAGTTTCTTCCTTGAATTTCTCTGTATAAAACATTTGCTTCATTAATTTCTTTTTGTCAAACTCATGAGAGACCCAAACTCACTGGATGAATAGCTAGAGCTTTCATCCCACAGTAAGAGGATGGCTTTCCTGATTGTCTCTTTCTGTTCATTCCTGAGGACTCACAAATGCTTAATCCCCTTTTCAACAGATGATGGGATTTCTACCAGCTGATGTAAAATTAGACAAGAAGAAAGCCATTGCACTCCTGAANCAATTTGCTTCCATAACTGTAAGTATCTAGGGATCCATGGTCACTGGCTGAGAAATACAGATATTTGGAATGATTGGNCCAAATTACAGATCAATTTAATGTCTCTCACTGCATCACCCCAGGAAGAATTTACACAGGTCTCAGAAGGGTCAGCCTCAATGAAACCTCATCCTGTGGTAAAGGCTGGTGATCACTTTTGACATCTATTTCAGGGCATACCAGAGGATATTATTCCAGTTGCCGTTGAGAAGTACACAAAAGGNAGTGATGACCCCGATCAAATCAGAGAGGGAGTTCTCGACTTAATTGGCGATGTGACATTTGGCGTTCCATCGGTGATTGTGTCCCGTAACCNCAGAGGTGAGTCCCAGAAGTTGGACAGGAGAGTGACGAAGATTCACCTGCTATGGCCTCTAACCTGCATACTCCCTAGGATAGACAGATGTGGAAAGTTCTTATAGTCAGTGTGCGAAGTCTGATTCAGCACAGGTTCTGCTTTGTTTTGTTTTCAATAGACTCTGAGGATGAGGTGCAAATGCAAATAGTTA
>NC_034609.1:17540140-17542090 GCF_900095145.1 Mus pahari | reverse complement strand
ATCTATCTAGTCAAGGATCAAGGTAGACACCTTTTAAATCCCCCATATATGTCTCATATTTCTTCACAAGATTTTTCCAGGTTATAAATGGNTCCAATATGGTGTATGATCAATTGTATGATTATTTGAACTGCTGGGAACCTTCCTGCCTGGAGAGGGCAGTAGCAGGGGACAGAGTAGGACTCTGGTGATGGCTTTAAGGTCTGAGGACCTCCAGACGTTCTAGTTCTCCATATTGAAATGCTGATGATAACTTCTNAAAAAATCCTAAAAGCTTTCTTGCTCTTTCTGAGGGTAAAAAGCTGCTGGCCTAGGCAACTGACACCTGTAACCTAAGTGTGGGGGATTAAGTCACGTGGCCTTTGTTTTATCTCAGCAGGAACTGTGGAGACTCAGCCTGCTAGTTGGAAGTCACAGGAAGAAAAGGGGACACTTGGAAAAGTGATTATAACATTTATTACTAAGTTGTAAAATGTTTCCTATGAAAGCAATCTAAGGGCAAAAGCNGAAAGATCCTAAGCGGGGTGGGGAAGCAGGAAGGGGGGGAGAGGGAAAATTTTCTTCTAAGTGGGAAAAGGCAAAAAAAAGTTCTAGTAAGGGAAAAATTCTTCTCTATCTGCTTCCCATCCCTGTGTCCTCAGGACTTACACATCTTTCTGAATACATGACCAGATGTTTAGAAGTTCATCACAAGTTCACACAAAAAAAATCAAATTATAAATTGAAATAGAGGTTTATAACAGAGAATGCTTACACCCACATCCATTAGGAGTAATTATCTGGCTAAACATCCATCGCCTGTCACAGCTCCACAGGTTCACTGAATTCAAAACCATAACTCAGTTATTAGTGAAGTTTTGTACCGATAAACCCAGTCAATATTTTATCTTCTGTCTTAGCACCTATAATAAATTGTTAGTTCCCTTTTTGTGACCTTTGGTTATGTGCTCTGAGGAGGAGAAAGTCTGGTTACTCTAAGAGCAGTTAACTGGTGACACATGGGAGACTAGCAGAGATTTCATTGCAGTTTTAACTATCAGAAAAGGACCTAAAACAGTCCCGCTATAAAAGAGCTTACTAATCACTGATATAATTTTAGGAATTCTTTTTTTTTAAGTGAATATAAATCATATCTATTTGTCTCACTTGGATTACCTTACTCAGGATAATATTTTTCTAGCACAATTTATTTGCCTTCACATTTTTTTTAAATTGGATATTTTCTTTATTTACATTTCAAATGTTTTCCCCTTNCCAGGTCTCCCCTTTGGAAACCCCCATCCCACTCCTCCCCCTGCCTTCATGAGGGTGCTCCTCCACCTACCCATTCCCGTCCTGGCATTCCCCTACACTGGGGCATTGAACACCCTCTGGCCCAATTGTCTCTCTTCCCATTCACAGACCATATGAAGCCTAAGAAGAAGGAAGACCAAAACGTGGATGCTTCAGTGCTTTTTAGAAGGGTGAACAAAATACTCACAGGAGGAAATATGGAGACAAAGTGTGGAGCAGAGACTGCAGCAAAGGCAATCCAGAGACTCCCCACCTGGGGATCCATCCCATGTACAGCCACCAAACCTGGATGATATTGTGAATGCTGGGAAGTGCTTGCTGATGGAAGACTGATATGGCTATCTCCTGAGAGGCTCTGCCAGAGTCTGACATACAGAAGTGGAAGCTCACAGCCAACCATTGGACTAAGCTCAGGGTTCCCTGATGGAGGAGTTGGAGAAGGGAATGAAGGAGCTTAGAAGTTTGCAGCCCTAAGGAGGGAACAACAGTGTGAAGAGACCAGAACCCCCAGAGCTCCCAGGGATTGGACCACCAACAAAAGAATACACATGGAGCAACCCATGGTGCTGGCTTCATATGTGGCAGAGGATGGANTTGTTGGACATCAGTGAGAGGAGAGGCCCTTGGGCCTGAGGGTGTTCAATGGCCCAATTTTAG
>NC_034609.1:17538410-17539457 GCF_900095145.1 Mus pahari | reverse complement strand
TTCCCTTTTATACTTGGGTGTTTCATTGGCAATTTTTCTGGTAGAGAAATCTAGATTAGTCTTTCCCTTTCTGACCATGTATTTTGGATGAGATAGCTTGCTGCAAAGTGTTGGAGAATTAGGGATTATAATCATGTCCAAAATGTGCTTTTGAGAGTGAACATGGGCTAGTATGGATAGCCTCCTGCCTCCTGGAGGTGGTTCAAGGCCATTCTTTCCAGTTTCACAGCAGCTAGAATGAGGACAGGGTGAAGCTGCAGGGAAAAGAGGAAGAACTATTTGTTGAGCAAGAATGGAGCCAATGTTTACCCCATCACCTAATGACCAGTCTCTCGCTCTCTGGATGCCAAAGTCCAAAGTCAAGAGAAGAATATTGTAGAATCTTATTGGATTATTGATCTCNTATATATTTATCCTCTTATTTGCCAACTAAATAAAAGCTAGTCCCCCAGCCTGTATTCTTCCTGACACACANTCCATAACCCAAGATTTTTTATATACTTCCCTTGGACTTCACCTAGTAATATTCACATGCCATTCGCCCTTCCCAGAATGGCCCTGTGTTATGCTATCTCTTGGCTTTTACACTTAAAGCTTATCCTTCATGATTTCTGCTCCTTTTTCATCTCCTGTTATTACTCGTCCCTCAGCTGTAAGTCAGAGGTCCTCCATGATAACACCAAGAGAAGACTTCATTCCTTCCAACATCTGTATCCTTTCCATATCTCTCCTGGTTTATAACTTCCTTCTCAAAAGTGGATCAAGCATGCCCATNGTCCTTTCTTTACAACAGAGGTTCTCAATCTGTGGGTCTGGACCATTTCAGGAAGTCAAACAACCCTTTTACAAGGTCNCATAGCAGATATCCTGCATATCACATAGTTACACTATGATTCCTAACAGTAACAAAAAATATTGTTATGAAATAGCAATGAAATAATTTGATAGTTTAGGGTCACCACAACATGAGGAACTGTATTAAAGGGTCACAGTATTAGGAAGGTGGAGAAACACTACTAGGCCAGCCCTCCTGAGACTGGGGTACAC
>NC_034609.1:17533448-17534645 GCF_900095145.1 Mus pahari | reverse complement strand
TTGAAATTGTGCATTTTGATATGGGCTAGGCACAGCAGCCAGTGTGTCTCTCTTCTGTTTGTAGTACCTGTGATAACACCTGCTGAAATAGGGTAAAGATGAAGGGGGAGGAGCATGAGGTAATTTCAGGAGCACTTTCTTTTGCCTTCTGTCAATATTCTTTGATTTTATTGTAGGTCATTTCTATCAGTAATTGCCTTTGGCACTTACTGATGATCCAATGAGTTAGTATTTCCCATATAAATGAAGGACCCAAGATAGAGCAAGCTTTATTTATAGGTCATTGGTCAAGAAGAGGCTGCTTGCATCATTGGGAAGAGAGGCCCCTTGGTCTTGTAAACTTTATATGCCCCAGTACAGGGGAACACTAGGGCCAAGAAGGGGGAGTGGGTGGGTAGGTGAGTGGGGTGGGGGGAGGGTATAGGGGACTTTGGGGATAGCATTTAAAATGTAAATGAAGTAAATACCTAATAAAAATTGAAAAAAAAAAAAAGAAGGGGCTGCTTGGAAGTATAGTATAGTATAGTATAGTATAGTATAGTATAGTAAAATATATAATCCCTGGATTCTATAACCTTGGGTGTCAACATTCTACCCATCTTTCAGGAGCAACATAGCATGAATTCAAGGTATATAGAAAGAAATTTTGAATTTTTGACTATTTAGGTCCCTACACATGATTTCTAACATTAGGGAAAAGAAATAAGGACAAAGGTTCATTCATTCAACCTGATTTCTTCATCCATCTTATATGAAATTAGAGACCTTAGACTCAATCAAACCTGAGAATCAGGGAAAGGAGGAACAGAAACCATTCCCACATGGCCTTGCTTCAAGGACGCTGCCATCTTGTCTGTAGAATCACATCATGCATTCTTCTGCATCCCAAGTAGCCCCTGACCTGCATCTTCACTTTGAGATGACCTTGACTCAGTCCCTCCCTGAAAGTAGTAGAGAACCCAAGGGGTGGGAGAAACAGGGACTCTACCCTGAAAAGTTTCCAGCTCTGGAAATAGGTCCTAGAGCCACAGGGTCCAGGCTAAAATCCTGGATCTGGCTGTGAGAAAATGGGAGACAGGGACCATTTCTTTCCTNGTCAGCCTATGTTCCCTCAAATGCATGAGTGTTCAGTGACAACTGTCAAGCTGCATCTCAGTTCTCTGTGGAGAGCACCGTGTCTGCCATCCCCAGCTCAGC
>NC_034609.1:17509604-17532639 GCF_900095145.1 Mus pahari | reverse complement strand
AGTGAGCGTGGCAGTTGGATTGCGGTATATTACACCCTAAGTCTGAGTTAGGAAAGTTGGAAAGGAGATGGTTTGTCTGCTGAAGCCTTGCCAGGAACTAGTGTGTGGTTGGTGATATCCTCCTTGCCTCATAGCCTAGAAGTAAGTGACCAAACCAGGTAACTTCGGCCTTTTCCCCAAGTTTGCTTCCTATTACCTATGTGGTTGGGTTGTCCTTGTTTAGGTGATGGTGTGGATCCATGGAGGTGGACTGGTGTTTTGTGGAACAACAGCCTATGATAGAATGATCCTCTCAGATTATGAACATCGCCATTCAGTATTGCCTGGGTATCTGAGGCTTCTACAGGGAGGATACCAGGCTCTTCTCCGCATATTAGTCCTTGCATTGGTCTGTGGTTTTGTTGTTTCTTTGTTTGTTTGTTTTGTTTTGTTTTGTATAACATGCCTTGAGCCTGGGTGATTATGAAGAATTTAATTTATTTAGTTCAGATTCCTGGAGGCTAAAAGTCCAAGGCTGTGTAATTTCCAGGTGAGCTATTAATGAGAGCCCTTAATTGTGTTAAAACATATTGCAGAGATAGGAACAGAGTGTGAACAGGTAGACAAATCTCAAGGTGAAGCAGGAAGTAAGCAAACAGAAAGGGGGAGATGTCTCTGTATAACTCACATAGTAGGGGAAAAGATGGAACTGTAATAGAGTTCCTTCCAAGACCAGCATCTCTAGTGACTTAACCTTCCACCAGGCCTCATTTACTAGTTCCACCATAGACAGCTCTTGCTACAATGTAGATCAAGACCATCTGCACCAAGGAGCATTATTTCTTATCACAAAGTCTCATCTGTCTAGGGTAACTATTGTGATAGCAATTTAATATATACCCTGCTATTTTAATGATAATAGGCATTCCGTAAAGAAGCCAGAATATTCTGCAAGTTTTGTATTGAGTCCCGCCATGCTTTTGTATGATATTTCCGCTTCACTTATAACAACATGGAGACTCTCATCAAGGCTCATAGCACCTAGTTCCCCTGTATCTCACACAATTTGAGTTCACCTTGCTGTCCCTTTGAACCAGTCATTTCTCCTAACTGAAATTCTTCTCTTTGGATGCTGTTATGACCCACATGCTCATTTTATTGGCATCTCTACTAAATGTTGCTGCCCTGGTCATGCAGGTTAAAGAAGCCTTCCCTGGTCATGCAGGTTAAGCTCCACATCTGCCTCTTTCTTCACTCAATTTCCTGTCCCCACATATCACTATATTCTCCTTTTGTCAGTTTGCATGTGGTCTGCTGAACAATCCGAATGTAGTCAGAGAAGTCGTTTCTTCTGTCCTCAGATGTATTTTTATCTCTTAGACTTGAGTTCTGCAACTTAGATCCCAAGTACATAGGTGCTGGGAGATGAGTCTAGAGCCCCACTGCTACAGAGAGAAGTGGATGAGATAAGACAAGACAAAGGTCAGGAATACAGAGTTCAGCCTTATCTCAGAATGCTCACCGAGAGCTCCAACATATCTCAGAAATGTCCCAGCATAGTGACATCTCACTTGATCTGTTCATGACCTGTTCACTGCCCTCCAAACTGACTGCAGAGGGCACAAGCATCTTCTCAGTGTGGCCAGCGTGCATCTCTCATGAGCTACTCCTGCTGGTGGCTCTGAGAGGCCCCTCTGCATTGCAGAGCTTCTCGCAGAGGCCTTTTTGATTGGACTCAGAGGCCATTTTCCATTGTGAGCCTGTGAGAGGAGGGCTTGAAATGGTTCTATTAAAAAACTATGGTGGGTAGCATGGTTCTAAGTCAGAAGCCAAACTTTTTTTTTTAGACGCCAAACATGGGTATAAATGTGTAAAATTTCCCTATCAGACTGATAAGGAGCACAAACCTTCTTTCTCCTTAAGTCTCTCCTTTGTTGTTAGCACACATGGCACAGTAATATGTTTTTAATGTTCTTCCTAGCAATAAAAAGAGGGTCAAGGTGTCAGAAGAGAGGAGGGGAGGGGAGGTCAGGGACACAGAGGAAGGGAGAGGAGATCAGGGAGGCACAGGAGAGACTAAAAACCATGAGAGAAGTTGTTCAGCCTCTACATTTTTCTCTACTTTGATATTACTGTATTGTGACATATTCATGCAGGAAGCAGGATATGAAATATGAACCCAAAGTTTTATAATTTCTTGAAACAGGAGAGATAGATCATCTCATCTTTGCATACTTTTTGTGTTCAATATCTCAAGTTTCAGAGAAGCAGCTAGAGCTTCTACATCCATCTCTAAAGAGAAACACACTGTGAAGGCTCAAAGCTAGGTTGCATGGAAGAGATCTGCGAGGTAGAGATCCAGGAATGGATGTGCACATATCTGTCCTCACTGGCCTGAGTGCTGTGCACAGACTGCCCATATGATCCACTCACTGCTTATTCAGTCACCGTCTCACTCAAGCAACACTTCTACAGCAACCGTCTGTGCAGCCATAAGCAAGCTGGTGGGACCTCTGGAAATGGATTATCTCCCGCACAGGTAAACAGGTTTTATTATCAGAGCCAAGACATTAGAACTATTCAGATGTATGTGTGCTAACATGAACTGTACAGCCATGTCTCCAGAGATGTCAGAGCCCCACATGATACTATGAGTCAGACACAAGACCAACGAGATGCCCAACCATGATGGGGGACCGCAGCAATGATCTCCTTACAGTATGTGGAGTTCTGTTTTTAAAGAATAATGAATGGGTCTTTGCTGGCAGCAGCCTTGGAGTTAGGAGGCTTGGATTTTGGATTGTTGGCCTTGAGAAAGTTTCTCTTTTTTTCCCCTAAATCTTCTTTCTTGGTTTTCTATAGCAAGGCTGAGGTATACTGGGAGCCCCAAAGCTTCTCTTCCTTGCTTTCACACACAGGCCAGTGACCAGGCAAGGTTCCTGGCCCGTGACACCAGTAAGAGAGGTGGTACCTCTACCATAGAGCCTGGCCTTAAGGCAATGCCATTAGAACTTGGTTACCAAGGTAGGTAGACTAGTATCTTTTCTAATCTTGAAGACACTAGTGTGCTTCTGCCCATCATTTATCTTCAAATTTACTATGTAGTATTCTATCTTGCCTACATTCCCTAACATGACATTTAGAGAGACTTCTCATAAACCTCTTCAATTTCTTCAAGTTTTAATATTATATTCTGTCTTCACCTGTGTCTAGCTTGTTCTTTCTCTGCAACCTATCTCTTTATAACTGCCTCCTTTCTTCTTTTCTTCTTTGCACTGGCCCTGGAGTAACTTATCTTTTCTCTCTTTTCTCATGAGAGTTGGGGACTTTATTTTATTATATATTTTCTTCATTTACATTTCAAATGCTATCCCTAAAGTCCCCTATACAGTCCCCCAGCCCTGATCCCCAATCCACCCACTCCTGCTTCCTGGCCCTGGCATTCCTCTCTACTGAGTCATATAATCTTCACAAGACCAAGGGCCTCTCCTCCCACTGATGACCTACTAGGCCATCCTCTGCTACATATGCAACTAGAGACACAAGCTCTGGGGGGGGGGTACTGATTAGTTCATATTCTTGTTTCTCCTATAGGGTTGCAGGCCCCTTTAGCTCCTTGGGTACTTTCTCTAGCTCCTCCATTGGGGCCCCTGTGTTCCATCCAATAGATGACTGTGAGCATCCACTTCTGTATTTTCCAGGCACTGGCATAGCCTCACAAGAGACAGCTATATTAGGGTCCTGTCAGCAAAATAGTGTCTGGATTTGGTGGTTGTTTATGGGATGGATCCCCAAGTGGGGCAGTCTCTGGATGGTCCTCCCTTCCATCTCTGCTCCAAACTTTGTCTCTATAACTTCTTCCATGGGTATTTTTCCCCATTCTAAGAAGGAATGAAGTATCCACACTTTGGTCTTCCTTATTCTTGAGTTTCATGTGTTTTGCAAATTGTATCTTGGGTATTCTAAGTTTCTGGGCTAGTAGTCACTTATCATTGAGTGCATATCATGTGTGTTCTTTTGTGATTGAGTTACCTCACTCAGGATGATATCCTCCAGATCCATCCATTTGCCTAAGAATTTCATAAATTCATTGTTTTTAATAGCTGAGTAGTACTCCATTGTGTAAATGTACCACATTTTCTGTATCCATTCATCAGTTGAGGAACATCTGGGTTCTTTCCAGCTTCTGGCTATTATAAATAAGGCTGCTATGAACATAGTGGAACATGTAATAAGCATGTGTCCTTATTACAAGTTGGAGCATCTTCTGGGTATATGCCCAGGAGAGGTATTGCTGGATCTTCTGGTAGTAATATGTTCAATTTTCTGAGGAACTGCCAGACTGACTTCCAGAGTGGTTGTACAAGCTTGCAATCCCTCCAGCAATGGAATGTTCCTCTTTCTCCACATCCTTGCCAGCATCTGCTGTCACCTGAATTTTTGATCTTAGCCATTCTGACTGGTGTGAGATGCAATCTCAGGGTTGTTTTGATTTGCATTTCCCTGATGATAAAGGATGTTGAACATTTTTTCAGGTGCTTCTCGGCCATTTGGTATTCCTCAGTTGAGAATTTCTTGTTTAGCTCTGTACCCCATTTTTAATGGGGTTATTTCATTTTCTGGAGTCCAACTTCTTGAATTCTTTGTATATATTGGATATTAGTCCCCTATCAGATTTAGGATTGGTAAAGATCCTTTAGTTGGGCATATCTTATTCTGTCAGATCTTTCTCTGATTAGTCACTTTGTCTGCCACTCAATTAGACATCAATTTCAAACATGGGAATTCCTTTACCGACCAACTTAACCTTCATTATTTGGGATTAAAGATGTGTTCTGACATGTCTATATTCTGGCCAGAAAGATTAAAGGTATGTGCTAAGGATGAGCCATGCCATGATTAGAAATATGTTTTTCCAATAAACTACACAATATCGTGGTTCACAGTGTGATCAAATATCCTGCAACAAGTTGCAGGTTCTTGGCCCCAGCATGGGCTTCGTTTTGTAGAGTGAGCCAATTGTAAGTTATTAATCACTCCAATGAAGTTTATGTCACTATTGCAACAATGGGCTTGTCTTGCCAGGCCAGTCATTACCGTAGCTCACAAAGTCACAGCTGTGTAAGAGTGATGATTGCTTTCTCCTACTCTGAAATTTCACTTTCATTCAGTAATAATAGGTAAAATACAAAAATTGTATTTTTATTAATTTTAATATATGTATATATACATATCAAAAAAGTATCCACCATAATCAAGTCAGCTTTATCTCAGATATATAAAATGGTTTAATATATACAAATCAGTAAGCATGATATACCACGAAGACATAGGTCACATGATCATATTAGATGCAGGCAAGACTTTTGACAAATTCCAGNATCCATTTGTGATAAAAAGTTCTAGAAAGAAAAAAAACGTTCTACAAAGACTAAGGATTAAAAAAAAAAAAGATGTATCTCAAAATGATGAAGAAAACATGCAGGACAGTCACAGCCAAAGTCATCCTAAGTTGAAAAAATTCAAAATATTTCCACTAAAATCAGCAACAAGACAAGGATGTCCAAATTCTCCCCTCCTGTTAACACAGTGCTTAACTCCTGGTGATCAGTAAGAAGAGATACAAAAGGACCAGAGCTCCACTTTGGAACGTGTCTCTCCAAATCAACCTGTTGTAATTATTTTCACCTTTTTACATTACCACCATGTCTGGATACAGCCGTCAGATGGGGACTGAGGCTTTAACACATGAGCTTTCAGGGAAGAAACTACAACTCTCTACCCCCTCAACAGTTTCAGAACTGATCAAAGGTCTGAGATTTTGTCTCCAGTTGATCTTAACTGAGTCCCCCTGGAAATGGAAATACTTGGCNATTCCCATGATGCAATGGTGAAAGTACATCCTCTTAATTCCTAAGGAAGCAACAGGAAAAGAACACTCAGAACTTGGAGCAAAACACAAGGTAANTCTAGGAGAGCAAATCTTAAATCCTGAAGTTCTATTTCCAGTGGATGGACGAGCATCCCCAAAGGCTTATGAAGCATTTCCTCCATGGTATTGCTGATGCCCTAGGGAATCTCTGTGGCTTACTCTACTCATATTTTGAATCTTTCCTAGGGAGATATTTCAGATACTGGCATTTCTAACTTGCTAGGGTTTCCATAGCAACATCACCTTCCCGTTCATAGCTTTATGCATCATACTCTTATGGTTGTGAGCTAGGAATCTAAACCTACTACAGGTTTGCTGGGATCTCAGACTTTCATTTTAAATCTGGGTAGATTCTAAGATGACCCTAAAAGTCTTGCCTTCTGCATGCTTCAAAATAGCATCATGTGGATAATGGCTTAAGATATAATTAAGGTCCATGGCACATCAATTGAAAAGCCTCAAGTGTCCAAACATAGAAAGCATTTTCCCCAGAGAACAGTCCATCAGGCCACACTGAGAACCAGGACTTCTAGTGCCATCTTCTCAAAGCTGTGTCTTCTAAACCATTTTACACTCCCTGTGCCTGTGCTAGGAGCAGCCTCAGATTCCTCACATGTCCTCAGGCTACCTTTGTTTCGATGAAAAAACTTGGCTTATTTTATTGCACTAATCTCTTTTACAACAGTAATCTCTTTGTGTACAACCTCTTAAATGATTGATTTGGGGAATTTGTTCCTTTGGGAAGACTGCGTTTTTTTTTTATATATTCATCCTGTGCTTTTTCTCAGTNCTAAAACCGTTGAGGAGGTAGAGAGCTGTAGTTGAGCTACATGAAGTTTGCATTGTTTGATGGGCNTGAACTAAGGCAGATGCTTATTATTTGTAATATATAATTTTCCTAAAAGCTCATGCGTTAAACCTTTTTTTCAAGTCTGACTACAAATATGATTGAAACTAACGAAGCACCTTAATGTTGTCCCCATCTTGTGCTAACCACGAATTTTCTCCTCCAGTTAAAATCATTTGTGAATCCAGCATGTCAAGAAANCTCAGGTGATGAGAAATGTAAACAAATCCAAACATGGATGATCTTGAGTCTGATTCCTAATGAAGTTCTCATTCCCATCTGAGCCATCAGGAGCTTGACTCCACAGTCTTCTTTTCTTTAGCACCCACCTGTATCCCCCATAAGTCTCACTCACTGCCCTCTGGGTTTCAGCAGCACAAAATGTTCTCCAAGCATTTCCAAATTTCTTCATGAGCCAGTTAAACATGATTTCTGAACCACATCATCAAGTTAGATCCACTTTCAGTGACAATTTTACAATGAGGAATAAATAGGCTGTCTCAGGAGCTGGAGGATGACACATTTGTGAAAGGTTACAGGCAGAGGTCATCCTTGCAAATCTGAGAGCACTCTAGAATCAGCACAGTTGGTTCATTGAATTTCTCTTTGTTCTGTTTGCTGGTACACTAATGGTGAGGGCTGCCCCATTGGCCAGAGTATGGCCAGAAGGAAGGNNNCCTGCAGACTGGAGTCCCAACCCAGACAGCCCATGGGCTAAAAGACAAGGAAGTGGNTTTTGGACAGAGCTCAGAGCCAAGGAGGCAGCAAAGAGGCAAACTCNGGGAGACAGGTTGAGATCTGAGGTGTCTTATTGTTAAAACAATAAAGCCCGCAGGCTTAGGGTATATTGCACAAAGGTAATAAGTGTTATGCTTTCTTATTACCTCAATTTATAAAGAAATTGAAAAAATATTCTGTGGAAACAAATCATGTTTTATTTCTTTCACACAAAACGAATCTATATCCCTCAGAGAGGGAAGCATGAAGAAAGAGACATCATTAGAAAGAGTTGTTGCACAAGTGTTGGCCGGATGAATGTTTCCTCCAAAATCTAATGGAAGATGAGTACCTTGGAGGACACACGAGATACAGCTTTGTTAGCTTCCCTGGGTGTCACAAACAAGCTTCTGTTAACCTCAGATATGACTCNAATGACAAAGCAGAGGTAATTCAACTCAATGTTCGGCTTTATTATTCTCATGTTGGGGCTACTTACAAAGATGCTTCATCACCAGAAAGTCCCACCCCAGCATGGATGTGAACTTTCCCATAGCTGCATAGAGGGATTTCCAATTTCAGCTAACTTTCTGCCTTCTGTATATTCTAGCACCTCCAGAAATAATATGTAGCTGGAGTAAAATTATATATAGCTGGGAGAATGTTACAGAAGAGAGTGGCTGGAATCTCAGGTGAGGGTCTAATGGCTCTGCCGATCCCTTTCCCCTTNGATGAATTATCACCAGATCAGATTTTTTTTGAGTTTTCTTCAGTCAGTCNTAGGNGACCTAATTAGGAAGCTAACAGTGACTATGCTTAGATGATGATACCCCACAGCATAAACATTGGTTCATCTTACCCCAAGTAGAAATTATTCTCATGCTTGTGAGAAAAATGACTAAAGAGTTTGCTAATTTGTTTTGCTAAAGTGAAAACCTAAGTCCAGCAGTGCAGTTCCATGTCTGACATCTGGGGACTTACGATGTTCTGGGCNCTTTTCTGCCTAAGTCTTGTGACTTAGGTCATCTCCACTCAACATTTGCCTCTGTCATCATCACATATAATCTCAATATCCTGGGGGGGGGTCTCATTTGCATCTGAAGCTTCAACTTAATTCTTGGCCTCTCATGTATCGCTTCAGGAACTTTGACCATGTCACAGGATACTGGGCTTCAGCTCATTTCCATGACCCCCTCAATCTTAGATTTCTTTTCTTTTGTTAAAATTTCTTATTATTAGATATTCCTTTCCTCATTTCCCCTCCAAAAGCCTCCCTGTCCCATCCCCCTCCCCTGCTCACTAACCCCCACACTCCTGCTTCCCTGCCCTGGCATTCCCCTACTCTGAGGAATCAAGCCTTCACATGACCAAGTGTGGGGAATTGCAGGCTGGTATCCAGTCGAGCTGAGGTCTGAACCCTGATGGTCATAATTCACCCTCAGGACACGGTAGGTGTTCCCCCATGCTCCTGGAACTCTGGCCCCTGCCTAAGTTATCACCTCCCACAGCTCCCACAGACAAGCATGGTCAATAGTCACTTAAGCAATGGCCCAAGCTTCTGACCTTCAGGCTAAACTCCTCCCCAGTTACCTAGCAACAGTGAAGACCATAAAAAGGGGTGTTCAGCCTCATCACACTCTCTTACCCTCTCACTCCTTTGTTCCTTTACCTCTCGCTTCTCTCTCTTCTTCCCTTTCTCTTTGTCTTCTTCTTTCCTCTCCTCTCCCCCTCTTTCTCTCTAGCCTTCTCTCTCTGTGTCTCTCTCTGTGTCTCTCTCTGTCTCTCTCTGTCTCTGTCCCTTCTCTCTTTCTCCCTGCATTTCTATAATAAAGCTCTTAAACCATAGAGTCTCTGCTCTGCTCCATCAAGGCCTGCTGGGCACTCTGGTCAGTGTTGGGAACTTCTTCCCCTATTCCCTCTCTCCCACAACCCTGGTGGCTTTCCTGATAGAGGAATGCCCACCCAGGGATGAGTGGATAGGGTAGGTAGCAGCTCTCCCATGCCTGACTGACCAGAGAATAGGGAAACTCTAGTGGGACGTGGGCCTCTTTTCCCTTCCCCCCACTTCCCCCCGGGCTCCCCTCCATGAGCCCCCCTTTATATTTTTGTTCCCAACAACCAAGGGCCTCCCCTCCCATTGATGCCCAACAAGGCCATCCTCTGCTACATATGCAGCTGGAGCCTTGAGTCCCTCCATGTGTACTCTTTGTTTGGTGGTTTAGTCCCTGGGAGCTCTGAGGGTACTGGTTGATTCATATTGTTTCCCGTAGGAGGATCTTGGATTTCTTATGCCTTCAAAACCAGTGGAAGACTCTCACTCATTGCAAAGTTCATCAGCTTGCTTGAGATACACCAAAAACATAAGGAACTGCATTAAAGGAATGAGGAAGGTTGAGAATCACCATCCTAGGGTGACTGAAGTCTCAGTGTACTGCCTACCTCAGGTGGTGACTGAAAGTTGAGATCAAAGTATGGGAGGATTTCCTGCTGCAGTGGGCAAATTAGAGAGCCAAACATCTACTTCAGGGTGTTATTTCACCTCTGATACATTCTTGAATGACAACGGATTTCACGGAAGAAATCATAGGTGAAAAGAGAGTCACACAGCCTAAGTTCTTTCTTCTCTTTTAGGAACCAGAATGCTTGGGCCAGTAGTTCTCAAGTTTTTAATGCTACAAACTTTTAACCCAGTTTCTCATGTTGTACAAGCCCCAACCATTAAATTATTTCATTGCTATTCCACAATTGTAGTTTTGCTACTGTTTTGAATCATAATATAAACATCTGTGTTTTCCAGTGGTATTAGGTGCCTTGGTGAAAGAATCATTTGTCCCTCCTAAAAAGAAGTTGAGAACCCATAGGTTGAGAACTGCTTGCTTAGGTCAAAGACTGGGACAATGATCATGACAGCCTGTCTCTAGGGAGGAGACTATGGTAAGTGCAACTTTATCTTCTTTATAGAAATCTCAAATGACATCTGCCCTTCTCAGCAAGAGCTTTCCACTAATGTCAGACCATCTAATCTGTGTCTATGCCCTCAGAGTATCCCCTATGATTGAAGCCCCAAAGAAGGTCTAGAACAGTTTGGAAAAAGAGGGAGGAAGAATGGTCACTGTCTGTGCTAATTCTCCAGCACTGAGCTGGCATTATGTACCACCCCTGAGCAGGGGATGTTGAATTGTATAGGAAAGCAGGTTGAGCAAGCCAGTAAGCAGCATTCCACCATGGTCTCTGCTTTGGTTCTGCCTTCAGGATCCTGCCTTGAGCTCTTACCCTGACTTCCTTCACATGATACCTACATTCTAAAGAGAGGCTCCTGTAAAGACCTCTCCTCTTTTCAGCTCCATTGAATTGACTTACAGAAATGTATCTGAAAAGAAAGCACAGATATTGACCCCAGGAGATCAAGGTTGCATGAAACTCTTTGGAAGTTCCCATGATGAGGATAGAAGATTATGGGAGACACCATCCATAATTCCTGAATATTCATCATTGGTCAGTGTCTACACTGAGTCACTTAATTTTCAGTATACACTTTTATAACTGGGTGGTTCATCATCTATCATAGTTTTTCTTCTCTTTTTGCTATTGTTTTACCCTTATAAGATATAGTAACATGTTTATTTTTAATTTATTATATATTAACATATTCCTCCTTTATGAATATGATATAAAAGCCCCCCCTTTGAATGAATTTGTTGGAGTAAAAACATTTAATGCATTTAGACTAAACTAATGATGTGGGTGCTATATAGAGATGGGAGGTCACCTGAGGATAGAGGAAGCATTCATATTTACATGGGGAATAAAAGGGAAAATTAACTGAGGAGCAGAGACAGGCTAGAAGGCATGGGTATCTAGAACACAGAAGCAGACAAGTAGCCAGATGGTTATATAAACCCTTTGAATGAGAAATCTTTGACCACAAGGCCTTGTAGCAGAGTTCTGAGGTCAAAGGTGAGGGTGGCTCAAGTCCAAGGTTGATTAGTCCGTTGCCAACCTGGCAGCCTACTTTCATGATCTAATGGATGCCTCTGTACAAAGTTATGACTTGTTAAAGTCTTGGGATATTGAGACTAAAAACCACATCACCCTTTCTTTCATCTCCAAGTGTTTTATTATTGGGTATAGCTAAGGCTTTATACAGGGAGTTCATTCAGATTCTGACAACTCCCACAATGTAAAAGAAAAGATACAGTGTCATTAAAATAAATACACACAAGGTCTCAAAACTTTAGTATGCGCCCAGAGTGCATTGGAAGCTGCCTTACAATTTCGGATTCTGTGCATGGTAAGCCATAGAGTGTGGTGTGTGAACCAGATCCTCATCTGGAACCACCCTTAACTTAACCCTTTCCTAGAAAAGATTAACAAAAGCAAGTGGTGGATTCCAAACCCATAGAGTGCTTTCCACCTCAGTCCACCCCTAAGTAGACATAGAACTAACAAGCAAAGCTGGAGGGTAGGTCAGTGCTACATCGCTTGCTTTTGCATAAAGTCTGTTTCAACATGTTTATATCCATTAAAATTAATGGGCATGAGCTGATGTGAAAGATGTTGTCTGAAGCCCAGAGACATTTATGCTGCCATGTTCTGCCAACTTGTTAGTACTTAGGTCCTTTCTTAGAATGTTGATTTCCACATAGAAAAATCCAAGGGGGAAATAATATTCTAGTAGTATATCAACGACTTACACATAAGCAGAAAGAGAAGTGTCCCTCCAGCTCACGTGATACAGGCACATTGCAATTATTGGGCAAATCTAAGGTCTGATATGGGGTTTGGTAGAATGAACATCACTGACCCCTGTTACAAAGGTCATCATATGGTAGGAACAGCATCAGAAGTTGCAGAAGGAGCAGCCAAGTTCTAGACATGGCCTCTTCTTTGTGCTTGAGTCTCAAATGGAGCTGAGATTTAACTGTACTGAACATAATCCATTCCTATCGTTTATGTTTTCTTAAGAAAACTCCTGCTAGTTTCCAGAAACCAAAGGCGAGTGATGTTTGCCAGGTTTCAAAGGCCAGCCAGCTAAGGCAAAGACAGAATCATTAATAAGCACAAATACATGTTGCTAAATAGTTGGGCACTGTATTGATTTGTTAGGTCAACACTGATATTGCTCTATGTGGACTGAGATGCAGGGAGGGGTTTTTACCTTTTCTTTGAAGAGCAAATGTCTTTCCAGACAAGAGGGAGTATCTCAACATCTGGTCAATATTTGCTAGAATCGATCATTCACTTGAACTGATTCTGATTCTCTCACTAATGCTTGCCCTCAGTATAGGGCTCAACATCCTTCCAGTTAGCAAACTAGTGCTAACAGACATCCTGTTTTAAATCTTTAGTCTCCAGAAATGTTATCAAAGGCACTGGGGAAGAACTCATGATCCCTGGGAACTGTGTTGATACAAGAACTCTTTGGTTATTGGTACAGAGCTCTATTTTTTTGGTATTGACATTGGTCTCATCTGGACAAGAGCAGACTTGCCAAATGACCATGGTGAAAAGAGCACATCCTGCCTCTTCCATCCACCTCTTTTAAACCTTCAGCCCTGCCCCTCCCCCAACCTTCGGCCAGGAGAATTGATCCTGTAATTGTTTACAAGACCAATGTTTTTTTTTTTTTTTTTCTCATGATAAGGCTTCCTATTGTCAGTTAGGACCTCTTCCGAGTACATTAAGAATGAGAAGTAGCTAGCAGCCCCCACAGAGTAGAAGTTGGCTGTCTCTGGTTGTGTTCCTGCCTTTGAGCTGGAGCTTCTGTAGGATGTTAAGCATTCTCTACTCAAGGCTCAGCCTTAGATTCTGCTGAGCAGTTCTGATGCTAGTTTGCTGGGCAGCCAGAGAGATATGTTACAGACTAGAAGGATACAAAAGAGATGCTGATTAATTTTTTTTTTTTTTTGAGTAGAATGCTTTTTTCCTTGCCTCCACCCATGGTGGGCCTCCCATGTACATTTACTCTGGATGTCTTACATGTTTGCGTTCCCTTTTATAATATGATAGACATATTGGATTAGAGTCCGTATTAAAAATCCATGTTATTGTTATATCTGCTTTAAAGAGTTTATATCCAGTTGCAACCACATTATAATATTTGGGGATTAAAGCTTCAGCATATAAATTCTAAAGGATACTCCCTTTCATTCATATGAACACAAGGGTAAAATAAGTGCAGAACTTTGGTTCAATGTCTTTGGGTTTCTCCAAGGACATCTTTGAGATAAGCCCTCATGTACAAGAAGTCTGTTTTGAAAGATGGATAGACATAGAGAAAGGAATGGAGTGAATGAAGAACTAGTTATGATATTGTTTAGCCTAGTGGGTGACCAGAATTAGTGCTGGCAGAAAACTCAGGGAAAAGAGAGATATTTCAGGTAAAGTAACCAAGGTGGGGAATGGAGGCCTATATTCCAGTTCCAAGCAGTCACTAGCTGAAAGCTACTATGGTGGGTGGAGAAACTTGTGCATTCCCCTACCTTCCTACTGAAAATAACTTTACATTAAGTAAATCCCTCCAGATTGCAGGAGTTCCTGGCAGGTGGAAATTATCTAAAGGTCATGGAATTATGTGGTCCCAGGATGCCAACCAAACACTAACACCATCTAACACTGGTTCTTTGTAGCTTTCCAGCTGTCACAGAGAACTGGGTACCTGAAAGGGAGGCTGGAAATGAAAAAGGACAGGTGGGCAAGAGAAGGATGAAGCCAAGACAAAGTTTTCTGGTCACGGCTCAAAGTTTAATATTCAGCTCTGGGTTTTTATAGAGAAAAACCAAAGACCCATCCTTTTGTTTCAGCTGGATTAAGTTGCTTTGCTTCAGCTGGATTATGTTGCAAAGCAAGCTCAGCAGGCAGTCTGCTCCTGTAGGAAATTGCAGGTGAGGCAAGGTGGAAGACCTCCACCTAGGTAGGTTGGAAGACTCCACCCTAGGTTGGCTAGGTGGGTGGAAGACCAACTGTGGCAAGCAATTAAGGTCTGTTTAACCTGCTCAAGGCTGGGGGAAGGGCACTGTGCTTATTCTGGGTTCTAGGAAAGGATCTGTCAGTTTTATATTTTGGGTGGATAAACCAAGCAACAAACCAGGCCAAGGTGTTCCACGTGCGAGAGGTTTATTATAGGGGAGCGGCGAAGTGGGTAGAAGGGTAGAGAAGAGGAGGGAGAGAGAGAGAGAGAGAGAGAGAGACAGAGACAGAGAGAGAGACAGAGACAGAGACAGAGAGAGAGGAGGGGTTGGCTTCCTCTCTTATACAGAAAATGATGTCACACCAGTGAGGGCGGGAACTGAGCCAAGTGGATTGTGGGATGGAAGGTCATTGTCCTGGCAACGCAGGTCAAGGGTCACGTGGTTAGGCGGGGCTTGCAGTATCCTGGTGCTAACAGTGAGAGTATTTGTTTACATGTTTAGGAGCAAGTCTAGAGACCACATCGACAAAGTCCCATGTTGTATCATGCACAAATTGTTTGTGTTTTATACGCTTTTGTCGGGGATGACTAACCCAAAAATGTAATGGCTGAAACATAGACCTTTAGTTCTTACTCACAGGAAGTAAAAAAAAAGTATTGTTATAGATCTATTCTCCAGATACAGATGCAGAAATCCTTTTATCTTGTCTGTTAGTCTCGGAGTCATTGCCCCTGACTGATTGTAGAGAATGCCAGGTATGGAGAATAAATACTTCACTGTATTAGCCTGAAGACAACCTGACTCTGCTTGTTACTCCTACCCTATTGTCATTATTAACTTATTTCATATTTCCAGTTAAGTGAGTGGAAAACTGATGAATTCTGACCTCTCCCCGCCCCACAAAAGTCAATGCTGGGAGACAGAAAACAGGAATCTTGAGAGCTTAGAGCTTTCCTGACACCTAGCCACTGCCTCTTTATGGAACAGGGTTTCTGTCTAGCCCTCTACCTTTCTGATAGACCCATGGAGCATCTATTGCCCATCCTTACTGTGAGCTTGAAGGATGCAGAAAAGGTCAGTAGAAAGGTTAGACACATACTTACTAGGGAAGGGTTATGGATATCACAGGGAAGACACCTCTGCTGTCTCGCTGTTCTAATATATGTGCTTCGCACCCTGCAAAATTGGTTATTCCCAAACTTTTGACACCAGGGCATGGTGCTTGAGAATATAGTTCTATGATCACACAGGTTTTCCTTGATTATCTGCTGTTCATATTACATGATGTGGGCAGTCCCTCAGCCACACTGAGCCTCAGATCCACATATAGAAATGCAAGATTAATCTGAGCACTGATGCCCTACATTTGAAACACTGTATGTTCTCAAGAAGTATCGGCAAATAAGGGCAAAGTTGGATTTTTGTTTTTTTCTGGACAAGTAGACTTACATGCAGTCTTTGGTTTTAGTGTCTGGCTTCTTTTATTTATCATATCTTGAAGTACTTCTACCTTTGCAGTACATTTCTATGGCTCAATAGTATTCTGTACTCTCAACTTTTACTAATTGATTCATTGGTTGATAGATTTTGTGCTTTCCCCTTCTGGCTATAATAAGTCAGGTTGTTGTTTGTGAACTCGTTTTTGTATGGCCCCTGTGTTGGAATTTATGTTTATCTCCAGTAAAACTGACAGAATTCTCCCAAAGCAGCCATGACATTAGATGTATTTCTTTTCATCATGGAAGCCTAAAAAGGCCTCCTTGGTTATATTTATCCCGAGGTAGCTTTAAAGTATTATAAATAGGATTTTTTTTCCTCATTCTATCTCAGTGAGTTGTAATTGGTATATTAAGAAATTGCTAAATCATCTGGGCAGTGGTGGTGCATGCCTTTAATCCCAGCACTTGGGAGGCAGAGGCAGGCAGATCTCTGAGTTCAAGGGCAGCCTAGTCTACAGAGTGAGTTCCAGGACAGCCAGGGCTACACAGAGAAACCCTGTCTCAAAACAAAACAAAACAAACAAAAAAACAACAAAAAAACAAATAAACAAACAAACAACAAAAAAGAAATTGCTAAATCATATATATTATTAGTTTTATGTCTTGTCACTCTGATAAAAGTACTCATTAGAACTAAGAGATTTCTGCTAGAGCTTTTAAGTATATTTGAGTCTAGGATCATGTTCTCTGTAAACAGGAATAATTTGACTGCTATGTGCTAACTTTGTACCTTCTCACCTTCTCTCCTCCTCCCCTTATCTGTACAGATAAACTCCAAATACCCATATTGACTGATAGTAAAGGAAACCTTTACCATGCTTTCCTTCTAGATATCAGGGGAAATGCTCTCAGAGTCTTCCCATTCAGTACAACGCGGGCTTCGGGTCTGCCCTACAGACTTTACCATACTGAGATGATGTGCCCCTTCTCTTCTTAGCAAGAATTTAGAGTCTTGCACTTGGTTTTTCTGCACCTGTCTTCAGTTATTTACATGCTGTGTTATGTTTATTGATTTGAATGTGCTGAACTTGCCTCCCTAAGATCAAACAGCTTGATTAATGTATTCCTTTTAAACTGTTTTTTAAAAAGTTTATCTTCTCTTTGTTTAAAATTTTCACAAGATGTATTTTAATGTTTCTCCCCTCACAGCTCCTCTTCACCTTCCTATCCACCCAGGTTAATGCTTTCTCTCTCTCTCTCTCTCTCTCTCTCTCTCTCTCTCTCTCTCTCACACACACACACACACACACACACACACACACACATATACACACACACACACTCTCTCTCAAAATATATTTTTATTTTCTTTTAAAATAATTTTATGTTTTTACTTTATGTATATGAATGTATTGCCTCTGTGTATATATGTGTGTCACATACATGCTTCATACCTGAGGGGATCCTAAGAGGGCATCAGATCCTCCTGGAGCCTGGATTATAGGTGGCTGTGAGACATGGCATGAGTACTGGAAACCAAACTCATGACCCCCACAAGAGCAAGAAATGCTCTTAACTGCTGAGCCATCTCTCCAGCCCCTTAATGTGTTCTTGAATTCAGCTGTAAGTGTCTTGTTGAGAGTTTTAAGTCGATGGCCAATAAATAGATCAGTCTATTGTTTGGTTATTGTCTCCTTATGTGTTTTGAGTATCATGGTAAAAATAACTTTAAAGAGTGAGTTTAGTAGTGTTCTTTCCCTTTTGTTTGTAACAAAAGTAAGTCGATGACAATGAAAATCTGTGAAGTTGTTTGGAAGGACAACTCATCATTTGTGGGTGTATACTGATATAGCAACTTATTGAAATGAAAATAGAGGTTTTTCAAAAGTATAGAGCAGAACTGTATGATCCAACTAAACTGCCTTGGGATATAGACCCCAAAGACTATAAATCCTACCAAAGTGGTATTTATAGTTCATATTTATTGCTGTATTACAGTAGCTAAGAAATGAGTCAGGCCTGATGCCAAAACATAGACATTTGGATAAAGAAAATGAGGCATAATTACACAGTGGAATTTTATTCAACAATAAATAAAAAATGAAATCAGCATTTTCAGTAAGAGTGGACAGAAATGAAAATCATTCTGTTAAGCAAAACTAGACTCAGCAAGACAAATACCACATATTCTCTCATACACGGTTTCAGATATTAGTGTTTATATTTTTGTATGTATATTGTCAATTGGTCATGAAGTTAGAAGAGTCCATGAGAGAAAAAGAAAGATGTGTGTGTGTGTGTGTGTGTGTGTGTGTGTGTGTGAGAGAGAGAGAGAGAGAGAGAGAGAGAGAGAGAGAGAGAGAGAGAGAAATGAATGAGGAGGAGGAGGAGGAGAAGGAGGAGGAGGATGAAAGTACAAAGGAAACTGTCAGGGTGGAAAGGATGAGCTGAGAGACACAAAGGGATAAGAAGAGTGGGAAAAGACCACTAATAACAAAATCTGCATCAAACTTCATAATAAAACTCATTACTATGGAGACTTAACTTAAAAACTACGAAAACAAAAATACATTGTTCATTTATATAAGAATGCCTATCCCTAAATCTCTCCTCTGAAAGGTTGTGAGATCCTTGACTGTGTCTGCACGGCAGAAGGCCAGAGCACTTTACAGGAATCTTAGAAAGATAAATTTGGCAAAAATAAAATGATGAGATTTAAGACTGTTACCAAAATGAGTTCTAAAACTCTCCCAGCAAAGAGAAGCTGGGAGGTGTGCCCTAACCTCTCTGGTGGTCAACCGTGTGGCTCTGAGGGGCTCTGAACAATACCAGCTTGATGTGAAGACCCAAGACCAAAGAGTCCCCTTCCTTAAAGGAGTCTACAGAACTGGTGCCTGGGTTTGGAAAATAAGAGAGCACTGAAGTGTGAATGTCCTGCTGAGAGATACTTATGCAAGAAGTTGTTTGACCAGTTTGTGGACTCCTGCAATCTAAGTGTAGAGTCCAAACAATTTAGATAAACCTGGATAAACTCTGAGTGGGTGTGGCTTCGTGATCTCTGGAGAAACCCGCAGAGCTCTTTGGAATAGAAAGATTGTTCTTTTCTGGCATCACAAAATTGACTGAGAGAAATTTGCTGGTAATCTCCAGGAGTGGGACAGGATCAGTGTGCCCCCTTTGTCACAGGCTGGAGACCTCACTGTCCCGCAAATCTGTAGCCTCCTATGATGTGCCTCTCTGCTCTGATCCTGGTGTCGCTTGCAGCATTCACAGCAGGGGGTGAGTCTTTATGGAATACAAATATTCCGGTGGTGGTGGTGGTGGTGGGGGGTACATTTCAAAAGCTAATACAGGAAGAGGTGGGCAGAGGTGGCAGTAGTATAAAGCTGTAGCGAGCTTTGATCCATAGCCATTTTCACTCTTTAGACAAGTATCCCAGATCAAATACTGGAGTGAGTGGACATGCTGAGTCAGAGAAAAACAAACACTCTGACTTAAGATCACATGGCAGGTAGAGAAGGGCAATGAGCTAGACCCATGTGTCACAAAGGTGGTTAGAAAAGCTGCCTGTTTCCTCCTTAACTGTTTCTCTACATTTTGCTTGATTATGGAAAGAAGCTAGGTAGAAAATTTGGAATCTCAGCTAAATACTTCCAAACCACTTGTCTTTAGACAAATTACTCAGCATGGTGAACTTGTGTCATCCTGTCTCTACAGAAGTGGCGACAGTACCCTCCCCACTGGGTCACTGTGAGGATGCCTTAGGTGGAGCCTTCTATAGTACTTAGGGTGGGTCTGGGTGAGAGGAGATGACAGATAAGGGGGTTGACTTGAAACCATGTATATCAGGGCTGAGGAGCCGGATCACAGGGTAAAGCACAAGGACTCGAGTCTGAAGCCCCAGTATTCGTGTGACGTAGCTAGTGGGACTGCATTGTCAGTGCTCCTATGCCAAGATGGAAGGTGGAGGCAGGAGAATGCCCAGGGGTTCCTGGACCAGCTAGCCTAGTATACAACAAAGGAGCCTAGGAAAGAACATAGGGACCACATTTTAAACCAGCTGGTGGATACAGTGTGTAAAGTGGTCCTCTGACCTCCACACAAACACCAGTGCATGCACATGCCTTCACTTAAACACTCACAAGTATGCACATACATGCACATACATCATATGTACATATATACTGAAATTATAGAAAAAGAAAATGGAGCATATTAATTGGAAATTGGAGGTGTGATCAGGTCATCACATTAGAGATAATGAACATTAGGACAATAGTCTGCTCATCCTGGCTCCCAAAGAAAGGGTTCGTCACTGGGGTGACAAAAAGAAAGGACCAGGGTCAGTTAGGAGGTGGAAGGATGGGTAAACTACAGACAGGTGCTTCCAATTGATGCAGCTTCTGAAGAATTCATTTTTTTCACCCAAGGGATTCTTGGTCACAGGCTATCTTAGTTGTCTTGTACATGGTTGTGATTACAGCCCATAAAACAGTAGACCAGGAGGGGAGACATGAATAAAAGAGGTGTATGGAATAGTGGTTCTGGATTTGATGTACCACAGGAACCACAGTTCCCACAGAGTCAGGAAAGTAACATGTCAATACATCAGATGAGCAAATTAAATTCATGATCAATACAAGACTACATATTGGGTCTCAGTGTTTTTCTGTGACATCTTAGCAATTGAGGAATTGAGATCCATAAGGCCATGCACACCATAAACACCACCTTAGTTTATCTATGACTACTGAGTCCAGAGCTGGTGTGTGTCTATAAGAACACTGACAGTCAAGAATCAGTTTAGGTTTTGTCTTCTCTCTGTACATGTGGCTCTATGAGAAGCCAGGAGCTGAGATTAAAGCAGAGAAAGGAACAAGGTTTGGGGTGGAGCGTTTTTTTTTTTTTTTTTTGCTACTGGTCATGCCATTTCCATAGTGTGTGTGTGTGTGTGTGTGTGTGTGTGTGTGAGAGAGAGAGAGAGAGAGAGAGAGAGAGAGAGAGAGAGAGAGAGAGAGAGAGAAGCTGTTTGCAAGCTCATGTTGTTCTTCTGATGAGTGGGACCATTTGTGACTATCTAATAAACTTTCTTGGGGAAGTACTTTGAAGGAACTGGAAAGAACCTCCATCACCCTGCTGATTGCTCATGATGTTGATATGTGTACATTCCACACAATGTAAGTGACAACTACTGGACCTGGCCTTGTTCATAACTCCCACCTGAGCCAAACACTTCTTATGCTGAGCAGTCTGGTTTCTGTCCACTCTATCTCAGTGGGAGGTCAGTATTGGCCTGATAGAGGCTATGCCTAAATCTGCTCAGACATTGTTCCCTTTACCTCTTTGAAACACTCAGCTTCTTCTGCAACCTATTCCCCTCATCCCGGTCCTTCATCAGGGTTGTGCCCTTGTCCTTATGTCCTATGGTAGACATTCTTACCTCCAGTAGTGGCTGTCCTTGTTCTTGCTTTCAGCCCTCCTGTCACTCCACAGTGGCACTGGCAGAGTGGGTGCGCACATTCCTGCACGTACACTGAACTTCACTTGTCTCTTGCCAGCTTTTAGTGGAGAGTGCTCATGTCTTACAGCATCATCCTAGAACATCTCACCAGCTTCTCAGTAGGACCCTCCAGGCACTGAGCCAGGATCAGATCCTGATACTGAGCCTTCTTTCTTCCCTGTCACCTTGACATCAGGCAGGAATCAGTTCTTCCTTTCTCATTCATATCTTCATATTAATTTATGACATTTTTTCCTACTTATAAAAAAGTGGACAGTGTCTAGTACAAAGCAACTCACATTGTCACCATCCACAGACATCCTATTTTATAAGTTTTCCAGGAAGTTCCTCTCTAAATGGCTTGATAATAGCTAACAATGAGGAAAGGAAGGGAGCACTGGGTTTTCTTTAGTCACATGAAGCATAGTTACAGCTTGTAACATAGTTTACATGAAGATTTTCCATTATTAACAGCTGTTCTTCTTTATATAAGTATATTTTAGCCTTACAATGGGTTTTTTCCTGATAGCCTAATAATCGTAAGTAAAATAGAAATTATCTAAACATTATCTGAGGATATATAACTTTCTTCCAAAATTAACTTTGTATTTTATACTAATTAGCAGGAAATAACAGCAAGAGACAACTTACATTTTTCAATGTTTATCTTGTAGATACTTAGCATCCCAGATCCCTGCTTTCAGTACAGGGTTTCAAATAAAGTGGGTTATTCTTCTGTAAGAAGGATCCTGGTGTCATTTTCTATTATGTCACACATACAGAAGGAAGTATCTTTTCTGTATAAATATAAGAGCAGTTGTAAGAGTGAGAGTAAAGAAATTATTGATAAGGATGCTCTGAGGGACAGAGGTGATTGACCATGTAAATGTAGGCATGGGTTATCATGAGAAAGTGTGTGCAAGTGCCCCAGTCTCCTGAAGGAAAATCAGACTGATTCCCTCAGATGCCACAATACCCAGAAGTGGGACAGAAAAAAAAACAGAGGAATGATTGTGTACTCTCTAAGAATAGGGTATATGTAAGTATATCGAATATATAGAAGTATATATAGATATAATGGAATATGTAAAAGGCTCTACTCTGGATGATCCAACTCACAGCCAATGGAGGTATATCCTAGAACTTAATAGTTTCCTTTACTCTGCAACTGTTTAGACTTTGTATTTGTCCACTGGGTAAGACCGAAGCCTGGACTTTGCAGCCCTTCTTCCAAGCAACTTCTCACTTCTGTATGACTGTTAAAAACTACAGGCTCTGTTTGGTAGTGTGCTGCTCAGCCATCCCAGCAGAGCCTCTGTCCTATTCTATGTGCTGTTGCTGTTCTGCATGTTCTTGATTATACATGCTCTGCATGTTCTACACCTTCCCCCATTCACTTCTGTACCTGCTATAAGCAACGGTTCTTTTGAGACAAAAGTCAGAAATGTTCATACTAGGACACATATTTCAACTCAGCATTAGGCCAAGTGTCTCTGTGATCCTTTCCTATAAGGTTAGCTTCCTGAGAGGAAGAGAGATGCCTTGTCTATACTCTTGTCCACCATGAAGCTCAGCTCTGGGGTCTTCTTCTTCTTTTCTTCTTCTTCTTTCTTCTTCTCCTTCTCCTTCTCCTTCTCCTTCTCCTTCTCCTTCTCCTTCTCCTTCTCCTTCTCCTTCTCCTTCTCCTTCTCCTTCTCCTTCTCCTTCTCC
>NC_034609.1:17431702-17509255 GCF_900095145.1 Mus pahari | reverse complement strand
ACTTTGATGGGACAGTACCAAGTCTTTAATGGGTCCATGCTTCCAGAGACTTTTGAGGATTATACTCCAGGTCACAAACATTGAGAATAGCCACGACTCTTTGCTTAAATGCTTTTCTTGTGCAATTCCCATTTGCCCCTTCCATCAGCCCTCTAAAATAAGGACTGCTTCCTTCATCATTATCTTATTTGAGAAGATACCAAGGCTTATGGAGCTATGGCAGTTAATTCAAGGTATCATGCTTAGAAAACGGAAACCCTATTAGATCCTGGTCTGAGTTTTCCTCCCTGCTACACTCTCTTTTTCTCTCATCCAGCAGGACAACCATCCTCACCCCCCGTGGTGGACACCAAGCAAGGCAAAGTCCTGGGAAAGTACACCAGCTTAGAAGGATTCGCACAGCCTGTGGCCGTCTTCCTGGGAGTCCCCTTTGCCAAGCCCCCTCTTGGATCCCTGAGATTTGCTCCACCACAGCCTGCAGAGCCCTGGAGCTCTGTGAAGAACGCCACCTCCTACCCTCCTATGTAAGTTGCAAGGGTGGGCCTGTGCCTCTTTTGGAGGAAACCTGACTCACAGTGACATAGGAAGGGACAGCACTGTCCTCTTACTGGCTTCTACTTTGTTTTGGCATCAAGAACACTGTGGAGGACTTCAGTGTACCCAAGTCCAAGGTTTCCTTTCCAGGATCTTTTTCTCTGTATGCCCGCAGTACATATTTCCTCATCCATAACGAAAGGTTTCCAACTGCTAGAAATAGAAGAACATGGTGGAAAGTTGAACCACTTAGAACTGCCCGGTCGCCTAGAACCCTTTCTTCATGGTGTACTACTTGAACTCCCACTGTTTGGTTTGTTTTTGTTATTTATTTAATGTGTGCTTACTACAGAAGAGTTAGGAAACAAAGGATGAGGAAAGTGACCCCACCCAGGATGCTACCCAGAAACAGCTGTCACTGCCATCTGACACATTTCCAGTCTCTTGTCAGTCACAGGCCTCCATGGCTCTGATGAATGCCTCCCTCACTTATGAGTATGCTGGCAGCCTCAGTCACCCTCTGCCACTGACTCTTGTACTGTTGCTTTTAGTCATCTTAATTTCAGTATCACTGCATGACATGCACCAAGTCTTTAACATATGATCAACATGAATTGTTGGAACTACTCCACATATTCATGAATACTTGAGGATAAGTCCCAAGAAATATAATTATTGAACCAAAGACTATGAACCTATTCTTAAATTTTCTCCAGAGCATCTCCATTAACAAACTCTGCCTAAACCTTAGGCTTACTGAAATAGTTTTATTCTGCTTATGGGGAAACAAATAATGCAATGATCATATTTCAATTGTGTTAAAATCTTTGTGAACGTAAGAGTCCTCTTTTGATATTTGAGTTACTGCTTTTGTGACTATTACACCCTTTCCCTCCATAATGTAAGAAAAGTTCCCAGAATGAAATGTAGAACCATTTTTATTGATTCATTTCTGTACCTGGCATTCATTTCTGTGTCACCCTGACATCTTAAGGTCTCAGCAGCTGCTTCTAAATGATGCTTCTACAAGCCAATAATGCTTGGCTTCTGAGTCCACCAAGATCTGGGAACATGGCTTGTAATGTACTGGGAAAATAAGCACTGCCCAGCATGGGTCTTCAAGGTGGTGAGATGTTTAACTGGTTCTCTGACCACCCTGTGCTATGTCTTCTCATCTATGAAATTTAGATGAAGGTGGAGCCTACCCTGAAGTTCACCCAAGGCATTAATGTGTGAGCATATAATGTAAATCAGTCTTCCACACTGGAAGACATCAGTACCATTACTAACTTTAATCTTGAATGGCCTTTGAAGTCTTTTATGAGAGCAACAGTGGTTACTTCAAATAATTGATGGCAAAATCCTAGCAGGCCAGTGTCGCAAAGCTCTTGGACATAGCAGCCTTCTTGCTGAGACCTGGCAGACTGGGAGCCAGGTCAGGAAATCCTTCAGGGTCACCCAGCTTATCAGTGGGTGAAGCCGAACTGGAAAGCAAGTCTTTGAGTTACTGATGAGATGCTGATGTCTCAACAGGTTTGCCAGTTGAGAGCATTTCTGGGACCGATGGCAGTCACCCCAGGACTAGTCCATGTTCACCTCATAGAGAATCTTAGTCAACTTTTTAACCCACTGTACAAAGCTCAGCAGAGCACAGGACCCTATCTAGCCAGTATAAGGAGCGTCCTCTCCAAGGGCAAGCCAAATATATGAGCACCTATGTTCCCTTTGCCCAGGGTAGATCTAAGACTCTGGGAAGGGAGATACAATAAGTGGTTCACTTGCTGTAGGACAGGGAGACTGCAGCCACAGGGTGCCGTTCCCATGGCTCCTGGGGTATCTTTATTCCAGTGTCCCCATGGGGTGATAATAACTTATGGATTTACAACTCCCAGAGGAAGGTTGACGCCAGGTAATGTTTCCAGTTTGGGTCTGATGAAACCTTGGGTGTTTTCTCTCTTCTCACAGGTGTTCCCAAGACCCAGTGACAGGGCAAATAGTCAATGACCTCCTAACTAACAGGAAAGAGAACATTGCTCTCCAGTTTTCTGAAGATTGTCTCTACCTAAATATTTATACTCCTGCTGACTTGACAAAGAGTGATAGATTGCCAGTAAGTTGTGGAACTGTTCTAACCTGAGCTTCAGCATCTGGCTCCTCCATACAACTGGAAGGGCTTAAAATAGCTAGAGGCAGGGGCACCACAGGAATGAACTGATTCAGAGGCCCAGAACTTCCATCCATCATAGAAGACATTTTTCTTTTGATTTTTCCCTAGGGACACCAAGCAATGGTATTTGCCTTCTAGGTCCACTGAAATCTGGGAATATTGCTTGTGATGTACTCTTCATTGCATGAGTCTCCAAAGCAGTACAACATTGAGTAGCTTCTCTTACCATCTGTGACTTTGTTTCCTTGTGTGTTAAACTGGTGTTTGGGAAAGATGGTCTTATAGCTAAAATATAATCTGCCCTGGTTTTCTCACACAAATAGAAGGAAAAACTGATTACCTATAGTTATTTGCCAGACATCTGCTGGCAGTTCCTTTGCCCTGGGAATTGTGAGTCAGTAAGAAGAAGAACTGCTTCTGAGAGCCTCTGTGGCAATAACCTACAGCTAGGGGCAGATATCCTGCTGTGTTGCAGATGTTGAGATTGCTTCTGGGACTGGAGCTATTGGCCCTATAATGGCACATGTTATAGTTCTTTGGCAGTTATAGAAGTCAGAGGGCCTCCTTCCCCCAGAGAGTAGCTTCCGGGCTACACTCCATTCTCTGGGCAGGGTCTAGCATTGTAGCTTCCAATTTAGTTAGTTGTTGGGATTCCCTAGTACTACAGCCCAGCAAGCATTACAGATTTCAGACCTGTGTATCAGGATTACCCAGCCCCTGATAGCTATTGCTACTGTTCCATCCCGGAACAAGAGTTGCTGAGACCTGGGGTCCATAAGGCCCAGGAACTCTCTGAAACTCTTATAGCGGACAAGACCTGATGCATCTCTTCTCTGGCTTTTGTGGTCCTATTCCTCTCCAAGCCTTAGCTATCCACACTCTGTAGTCTTCATTTCTCTGCTTCCTCTTGCATCTGTCCTTGCTATTCTCTGGGATACTTTATCTGCCTCTCGCTGCTATAGCAACTATAGTGGCTGCTGTTTCTAGGGTGGTCACTATCACTGCATTTTGCTACTACTGATGCTTCTATTGATGTTGCTGATGTCACGCCCCTTGCTGGTTCTGTGACTGCTGTGCTTCTGTAAACTTTGCACACAGCTGTGCTGTCCCCAAATGCCATGATGTCTGCCTCTGGCCCTGTAGTAGCTGCAGGGTGTTCCTCCGGCTCTGATGCTGTCCTTTCTTCTGTTACTGATTCTTCTCCTTTCTTCTGATCACCACCTCAGCCAACTGGACTAATGGAGGATATCAAGACAAAGAAGAGGGACAACAGTGTAGCTTGGTGGGAGAGTAGCTGTCTGGATGCTCAAGGCCTTGAGTGTGATCCCCTGCATCAGAAAAAAGAAAAAAAAAGACTAGTCAAGAAACATCCACTCCACTCTAGAGAAGCCGTTGAGCCAGAAGTATTTGAGTAAGTTTGATGTTAGCCTGGGCTACATAGCAAGTACTGAGCCAGCTATCATTATTCTGTCTTAAAAATCAAACCCTTATCTGAGAGAGAGACACACACACACAGAGAGAAAGAGACAGAGACAGACAGAGAGAGACAGAGAGAGACAGAGAGAGACAGAGAGAGGAGAAAGGGAGGAAGAAAGGAAGAAGAGGAGGACCAGGCTCAGGGGCCTCCTCACTAGGTCACTTATTCCTTCATCTTGTTGCACTCAGTGTCACCATATGCACAGTCAGACCTGGAGTCTGAGAAAGATGAACTTGAGCCATTGACATAAAGCCCTAGCATGCGGAGGGTGGAGTGCTGGGGTGACATAACATCACTGGCCTCAGATGTTTCTATGATGATGCTTACAGTTTAAGGAGGCCTGTAAAGACAGGGCTCATGAGTATTTGAAGAAAGGCAAGAAATGATGGGGAAGATGACATTCTAGGCCCCAGCATGGTAGAAAAAGACTGCCTGTTGCATGCAGCCTTGTTTGGTACTAGTATGGCTTCCATGATGTCAAACTTGAGTCAGCTTAGATTTAGGCAACCAAACTAGACAATTTCTACGGCCCTTCAGAGCTTTCTGATAATCTGTGTTGCTGTGCCTTTTTCCAGGTGATGGTGTGGATCCATGGAGGTGGACTCGTGTTAGGTGGGGCATCAACCTATGATGGACTGGCCCTGTCTACCCATGAAAATGTCGTGGTGGTGGTCATTCAATACCGTCTGGGCATCTGGGGATTCTTCAGGTAGAGTTTGAACTAGCCCCCCACATTAGTCTGTTTTCTTATTATATATCAGAATACCAGATCAACACTTGTGATATGCATAAGGAAAATATTATTGAGTTGAGAATTTCAGAGGCTGGTCATCCAAGATACGGTTTTCCTTCTGTTTGAGGTCTGCTGTGGGCCCTCATATTGAGATCAATATAGTAGAGGAACAGAAATGGAATCTTCAAGATGCAGAAGAGATCACACACGAGACAGAAAGCTGGAGGGAGATAGCTGAGGAAGCCTTGCTATTTTTATACCTGGCTCACTAGGGAACTAACCCTGGTGCCGTGAGCTCACCAAGGGCAGTGCACCCAGTGACTTAATGGCCTTTCACTGCACCTCACATTTTACAGGCTCTAGTACTCCACCATTCTTTTATATGAACACATCCAGATATAACAACTGCCAGAACAAAGACACCAGGATTGGGTTCTAGTGAAGGCATCTTGCTCCTCCACTGATGGACCTCGCCTCTCCATTCATTCTCCATCTATTACACTTTCTTCTAAGCTGATTTATGTGTTGTTCCCTGTGTGATTCCAGACATAGATAACAGCTACTTCTGGACCACGTTTTGCAGAGTGGGCACATTGCTGTAGGGGGTGGATTGAATTATGGCATACTCCTGCTATTCTGAGCCGAGGGGGGAGAACAAAGCCTTCCTCCTTTTCCTGCATCCCACTGTGCTGATGCTGGCCATGCTGCCTCCTGCTTGCTTGAGGCATCAAAGTCTGGAGGACATTTTGAGCTCCACTGTTTTCTTAAACTCAACGTCTAACCAATGAACCAGTCCTTTTGGCTCCACCTTCAAAAAAAAAAAAAAAAAAAAAAAACTGACTTCAGCTACTTAGCATCTTTTCTTGGCTTCCAGTCTGATTAAAGTCTTACAGTTTATGACTGGAGTATTATTATGACCAGTGTTTTGTTTTGTTGTTTAATAAACCTGTTACTTTTAAGGCATGAGTTTTCTACAGAGTAGCCAGAATGCTATGACAGACAGGAGCTGAATCATATCTTCTTCCTGAAGATCATTTCCATACACGTGTGGAATCTCTTATCAGGGCTCTCAGCACCTGCTCTGCTTGTGTCTGTTGATAACGACACCCAGATATTTGGCTCTATGGCTCCAAGGTCCTCTGTAGCTGCTGCTTCTTATAACAAGCAGTAATATTTTATGATATTCATAAGCCTGCATGCTCATTTTACTCAGGTCTCTATTAGCTAGCTCTGCTCCCAAGAGGCCTTTCTTGGTCCTGCAGTCTGAAGTATATCACCCACGGTCACCTCCCCTCTCCCCATCCCTACATCTTTTGTAAGCTAGATTTATTTTTATTTTCAAAGAACTTCCATTTCTTGATACTAAAACTTCTTCCCACTTGTTCATGTTCACTAAGCTCTGTAGTATGAACTGAATGGACTCAGAAGTTGGGGGTTTTGACTGTCTCGTTTCCAGATGAGCACTCACGAGCTCGTAGGCAACACTGTTCCTGAAAAATGAGTGTAGAGTCCCAGATAGCACATTGCTAGAGAGATGAGGGGCTGATGAAGATATGTATTAGGACTGCAGAGCACAGCTTATTTCACTAAGAGCCCCCAGCTCACTCCTAGCCCTGAGAATCCTCTCATGACATATCTACTTTCATCCTGGTTTCTTGCAGCACAGGGGATGAACACAGCAGGGGGAACTGGGGTCACTTGGACCAGGTGGCTGCACTGCACTGGGTCCAGGGCAACATTGCCAACTTTGGAGGTGACCCAGGCTCTGTGACCATCTTCGGAGAGTCAGCAGGAGGTGAAAGTGTCTCTGTTCTTGTAAGTGTCCCTGGGACCAGGCCTTACTAAGTATGCTATCTGCTGATAGGATCCCTTGGAGACCAGACACCCTAGCCATGGGGAACTTTGATTTCAATACCTAGATTCAGGTTGTTACGTTCATTGCTCAACATTAGACAATGGAAAACTAAGAACCAAACACTCCCCCACTTCTAAGAGGCACTTTTATGCCCTACCATAAAAAAAGCACCTGCTATATATTATTTCTCTTCTCACGAGATTGAGTTCTTTTTCTCTTTGCTCAGCACATTAACTTATAATTCACTTTTGGGGGAAAGAAGTGTTGAAAATAGACTACAGATCATAAAAGGGAAGGGCATGGGGTAGTTCAGGCACCACTATTTGGCTCCAAGCTAGACCTATACATTGAGGGAACTGGAGTACTTGGAGCAGTCAGGGGGTCATCTTAAGTAGTCTTGTGGCTTTGAAAACCCAATAAAAAGGGCAGCAGTGTCTGGGACTGAGGGTCCAGGTGGGAATGGAAAGACAGTTGTGAGGCAGGGTAGACAAATGCTTCGACAGGGAGAGGTCTCAGACACATTCTGATGGTATGAGGAATCAACTTGGTGTGGAGACAAGGAGTGGGAGACACTGTGGGGATCTACGGAAACTTCTGGAAGTCCTCAGTGACCCGCCCACTCCCTGAGAACTGATCAGAGTGCAAACCCATCACCATACTTTTCAAACATGTGGCTGATTATTTGAGGAAAAATGATCTTGCTTTCCCCAGAGATAAGGGAAAGTGCAGATAAATTCAAAGAGGACATTTGGACGTGTATGACTGTAGTATTTCCACAACCTTTGGAATCCTACATGTATCTACCACCTCTCTCCTGTAAACCCGCCTTCCATCCTCTCTCCTTTCCATTGTGTATGTATGTGTGTTCTTGTGTCTCTTTCACTTATTCATGTTGCATAACTTTTCTTTTTATCAGTTTTTAAATGTTAGTTTAATTCTGCCATGATTTCCCCTTACATAACAAATATATAGAGTTATAGCTTGTGTCTTCACTTCTGACCCTAAAGGAACACTAAAAACTAGCTTTAGCTTGTACTCTATTTGGATTCTTCTACACATGGGCTATTTTGGAAACTTCATCACATAGGATTATTTTGTTCAGTAACTGAAATATTTTTGTTCTAGGAAGAGAGTCCAAGGTCTTTTTCATGCTATCATCTTGATGAGATAACTAAATATTATAAGTAATCTCCTAATTTATACAAAAAAGCATTGCAGTTCATTTTCTTTATTAGTTCCTGAATTACAATGTTTTTCACATAATATATTGATTTCATGCTTACAATCAATAACTTCAATTTCCTCCATATATTATGTACAATGTGATGATAAATTGGAATGAGTTGAAGGACAAATTTAATTAATTTTAACATAGTTCCATAATATTGATATTGTAATTTGCTTAAGATGAGATATTTTTAAATACTTGTTATTGATTCTACTTGTATTTCACTGAGATCCCATTAGGAACAAGGAATAATTGCAATTTCTTAGTACTTTTTAATGTTTTATCTGTGGACTCTGACATGACAGTTTTGGAGAAGTTTCCATTAGCAGTTAAGAAGCCTTGGTATTCCCTACATCTTGGGTGGAATATTTTGAATAAATCTGTTAAATACAGTTGATCCATGGCATATTTTAGCTCTGAGATGTCTTTGCTCATTTCTAGTTTGGAAGACCTTTCTTAATACGAGGGTTGCATAATGAAGTCCTCCAATACTTTTGCTTCATATCCTGGGTGGCCTTTCATGTCCCTTAGTGATTGTTTTATAAAATTAAGAGGCTCTAAATGTTTGCTTATAATTGTGGTGCCTTCTAGATAAATTCATCCTTTATTAATATATAGTGTTCCCTATCTCTTTTTTTTTTTTTTTTTCGAGACAGGGTCTCTCTGTGTTCCCTATCTCTTATAATCTTATAATTAACTTTACTTTGAAATACACATCATCGACTACATGCCTGCTTGTTTGCAGTTTCCCTTTGCATGGTCATCTGCTTTCTCTGCTTCGGAACTCAGTGTGTGAACACCCGTCTGTTAAAATGGACTTGGCTTTCAGTTTTTCCTTCTTCTGACTCTTTGGATGTTTTCTGTGAATGTGTCCAGGGGGATGTCCAAATGAAGTTCAGCCACAGGGTCAGGTAGAATTTGGTGCTGGCTGCCATGTGGGGCCACAGAGGCAATCCCACATTGGCCAGGAGCGAGCAGAACCAAGGGGGAGGCTTCACACGGTCATCAAGGTGATCAAACGGAGTCCAAACACTGGTCCCACAGAATCTTGTGAGTCACTGAGTATAAAGTCTCCTTCTCTACTTGTCTCTGTCAGGTGTTGTCTCCCTTGGCCAAGAATCTCTTCCACAGGGCCATTTCTGAAAGTGGTGTGGCCCTCACTGCAGGCCTGGTTAAGAAGAACACCAGGCCCTTGGCTGAGGTAAATTCTACCCAGTGCTGTTCCTGTATCCTTTTGTCTCCTCTTGTCACAAATCTCTCTTGCTATTGGGTACAGTTGACATTTTCAATGACTAGAGCTTATTTGGGGCTCACAACTAGGCCAAGATCTGCAAGTTCTGAAGTGATTTTTTTTTTTTTTTTTTTTTTTTTTTTGGTGAATCATGTTCCTTAGACACCTGACAACTCAGTACAAGTTTCGATATGGCAGCGAGCATTCCCCTGAGTATATCACATGGGTAATTTTTCCTCGTAGGAAAGATACAGTTCATATGTGAGTGTGGGTGGCAAAAGACACCTGGCCAGAGTGTGGAGTGAGTAACTCTACACTAGACAGTAGAATTCTTGGTTCTTTTTCCTTACCACACTGGCTTCTCTTAACACATCCACATTCACAATGTTATGTCAACTTAACAAATTAGTTTTCTTTTTTAAGATGGGGGTCTCCCTATGTAACCCTGGCTGCCCTGGAACTTACTCTATAGACCAGGCTGTCCTAGAACTCTCCAAAATCCACCTGCTTCTGCCTCACAAGTGCTGGGATTAAAGGAATGCGCCACAACACCTGATTCCACTTAACAAATTATAAAGTAGCACAGGCTCAAATATTTAAATAGTCTGTATCAAATCCCAATTACTCACAGAGGCAACACTTGGAGGGGCCCAGAACCCACACCTGCTGGTACTGAGAATTTGGGGCAATCGTGTATCATCAGTAGAAACTGGGTATTGGATAGAACCCTAGGCTGTATTGACAGAGGTTTAAGTACCACTCTTGACCTTTGCTTGTGACCTGTGATCTGTTGAAGAAAATTGCTGTCATATCTGGTTGTAAAAACACCACTTCAGTTGCCATGGTTCACTGCCTTCGCCAGAAGACAGAGGAAGAGCTCTTGGAGACCACACTAAAATTGGTAGGTGAAATTGGTTGGCCTCTCCCAGTGCTCCCCAACCTTGTACTTTACCTCAGACTTCTTCACTTCATCTCTTCTGCAGTTTTGGAGAAACAACTCAGGACATCCTCTTGTCTCTTGGCAACAGTAGCAGCCTTCTGTGTTATTGAGATTGTTTTTCTTTCTCTCTTTCTCTCTTTTATAACGGAAAACTCTCAGTGTTTTTTTCATTATAAAGTATCATTTGACTGATTTAGAAGCTATCTACATTATAACAGTTATTACCTACTTTTTCATGTTTCCAGAGACTATGTCTATAGAGTCAATGAAAGTTACGGGCCCAACCATTTATTATCTTCCATATATCCATCCCTCTATCAAATTCACTGAAACCAGTTCATTGGTCTAGTATAGATATGGGTTGAACCCAATATGGCTTTGGGTCTTGGATTCAAGTAGATCATGCTCAAAAAATAGTGAAGTCTATGTTTTTCAGAGTTAAAAACAGCTGTTTCCTCTTTCTCTTTGGATTTCTGAGGTGATCTCACTATGTATCTGGTTGGTTGTTCTCTGAAAAATCCCTGTTTCACCATCTTCAGTGATGGTATTACAGGTATTCTCCTTGGTGTATGTTTCACATCTTTTGTATATCCAGAATGGGAAAATATATCTTTCAATCATAGGCATACCCATTACATACAGGGTTAGTTTGTATCTTTGGGAATTCCAGAGAACCTAAGATCACATGACATTTCTCTAGGAGTTTTGAAGGTGCTTCTCTGACTTTTCATTGAGAGACAATAAAGAGGGGTGGGAGGGAGAGGGGAAAAGAGTCATAGAGACTTAGAGAAAGGCCTACCTTGGCTGGTAGACCCGAAATGCAGTTGCTTTCCATGCATGGGTCAGATTCTTTAGTAAGTGTCACATTGTAATCACACTGAACATGGTAAATGTAAAACACAGGAAAGTGCAATAGAATTTTAGTGAGCATGGGCATTGGAGTTTTCGAACACAGTACTAGAACACTCACTTCAGGAATGTATTGTGACTGAGTCTTCCAGTAACTAACATCTAAGACATTCCGGAGCAGAGAGGACTCAGGATGTAGCTAGATCCAGGTGCTAAGATCATACTTAGCATTTTCCAGTCTCTGTCCCTCTGTTGGCCATCATTTCTGGCTGGCTTCTCTGTGGAGGAGGCTTGTTTTCTGGAAGGCTGAAGATAGCATCACTCAAGATCTACATGGCATCTCTTTAGAAGCTAACTTTCTCCAAATGTTATTGGTGTATTTGGTATAAACTCTATACTATCTTGAAGGTATCTTTGAACTGTTCTTTATATTTGGGGGTATAGCCCCATGGCAACTGGAGTCGCCAAAACTTATGACATCAGAAGGAAGAATGTTAGATTTAGGCAAGCATTATCTCCTGTCACTTCAGCCCATCTTACAATCTCCCTGCAAGTCCCCATATACCCCACATACAATCACATTGCTTTCACTGTTTCTGTAGAGGAACCATGGGGTGTTGTAGGAGAACACATAGGTGGAAAAATGAAGAGGACAGCTGCCCATAGTAGGTGGCTTTCCAGAGCTCCAACGACCCTGATTCTGCCCCCTGCCCCAACACACACACACACACACACACACACACACACACACACACACACACACACAGTGCACAAAGACAGAGAACACTGTAGGAATCAGGAAAGAGAGACTTGGTCACACCCTAAATCCAACTCAGAGAATCAGCTTGGCACTCAGGATGGCTGCCTAACACAACCTCTGTCTTATCTTCACAGAATCTTTTTAAGCTGGATTTGCATGGAGACTCCAGACAGGTAAAGATTATCACCTTTTGGATTAGACTCCTCTTGAGTTTTAACAGTGCTTTAACTCCAAATAATAAGACTTCTGTTTGTGGAATTCTGGTTATTTCTTTGTGTGCATTCTGGAGGCCAAGAGAGGAGAAACCACTCATTCACTTGTCAGTTAGCATAGACAGAAAGATCCCAGACTAGAATTGAACTTATTCCCAACTCTCTGTGGAGGACTGTGGTCAAGAACTCTGTACCCTGGGGTTATTTGGCCCCTTGTCCCCTTCTCATTCATATTCCTCATTCCCAAAAGGGGCTTGCAGGGACAGGCTTCGCTAGAACATCCCACTATCGGGAGGCAGAGATGTTTTGTGAAAGGAACAGGCTGATGAGCCATGCAGGGAGGAGCCTAGACTTTCATTCTCTTGTGACCTAAGAAAGTCTACCCACCATTTTTTTCCCTCCTGCCTTTTCAATACCCAGCTATTGCCAGCTATGGTCCTGTCCTCTGTGTTTATTTCTTCACGGATCCCAGAACTTCCTTAAAGGGTCGTATGAAATGAGAGTCTTTCAGGTACCCAGTAATGATTTATTAAGAACTTACTTTGTGTCCAGAGCTGATTTAACAGCAGAGACATAACAGTAAAGTACATATAATCTACTGCTTTATTGGAGACTTCTGTCCTAGTAGGGAAGGTATGTAGCAGAAGAAAAAATATGTAATGACATGTTTTCTATTAGAATTAAATTGATTGGGAAGTATGGGAATGAGAGGTGGGAACCAAGTGGGAGTCCTGTGGGCCTAGCATCCTATTTGCAGTAAAGTTTTATCTTCTTGTCTCATCATTGATAATTACACATGTCCACCGTGTGGCCTATTTACTACCAATTTTCAATGTCTGCTGCTTTAAGTTATTTCTCTGCTTAAGATGCTCTAGAGCATAGTGCTGCTGATAAGTCCATTGTCTCCGGGGCATGACAGGCTGTGACCAACCTTGGGGAGAAAACATGAGCAATAGCTGGGCTTCTGCCAGGCCTGAGTTCTGGTGCCTCTTGACCTTGAAGCCAGTGCTGATGAGCCAACATGACACTACACCCAAAAGAGAAAGAGCAGAGTAGTCAGGTGATACCTTCAGTGTGTGAAAAAGGCAGGAAGAGATGGGAAATTAGGCAAATTAGTGGATTCATGAGACAACGCATTTAAAAACTCACAGTAGACTTCATGATAGTGAATCAGAAGCCAAAGAAATTTATTCTTATGTAACCCATGGTCAGGGAAATGCTAAGCCCTATTAATCTGATGTTTTATTACAAATAAGTTCTACATGTCGATTACTTGTAATAGATTAGTTATATAACATGTTTTTAAAACTGGGACCCACATATAATACAAGGTTGATTAGAATGTTGAGAGCAGGTCTCCAGAAGCCTACCCCATTAAGTCCCCAGCAACAGTGGCTCAGAATTCACTGATGCAGAATTTATGTCAACTTCGCAGGCATAACTATCAGGAATAGTGAGAATCACTCTGAATGATATAATCTACTACAGATGGAAATACATATTCTATAATAATATACATTTAATTTCAGCTAAGGGCCCCTCTTCTTCCTTGCCACCCTCAACTTACTCCTGAGATGCCCCAAATCAGGCCATTGTGGCACATACACCATTAATTTCCTTCTTAGTACCCCAAGTCCCCACAGTGTCTATTTTCTAGCTTCTCCATTAGAAAGTCAGAGAGGGAGACAGATTGTTCCCAGGCACTGTGTTGTTCTCTTCCTCAGAACCATCCCTTTGTTCCCACTGTGCTTGATGGAGTGTTGCTGCCAAAGGCACCAGAAGAGATCCTGGCTGAGAAGAACTTCAACACTGTGCCCTACATCGTGGGAATCAACAAGCAAGAGTTTGGCTGGATTCTGCCAACTGTGAGCATGAACAGACGATAAGACCATCCCCTACCCATCACTCCCCCCAACCTTTCTTTCTTCCTGGACCTCTGCTTATACCTAGGGCATCTGTCTCTTGTTACACATGAATACATCCTTGGAGACATTTTCTGGCTAACTTTAAACCTGGGTGGTCCAGTCCTGGGAATCTTATCTCAAGGAACAGTTTGCCACTCCATTAAACTTAGGTATTCAGAATGCACAGGCTGAGAAGGCCTACAAAAATAAAATCCAGGCATTCAGACAAACATGAGTGTCTCTAAATGGAAAGGGCTGGAAGTTCAGAGGAGTCTGACTGGGAAGCACAACTTCCACCATGGACTTGGACTTATTTCCCACAAATCTCTGCATACGTTCTCATTTCACAGCATTGAAAGATTCAAAGTTTCTCTGTCATGACTTATAATAATACCCTCTTAAAGGGAAAGAAGGGCTTTTCCTTTTCAAAGATAATAACGGAAGCCAGACATTAGGTTCAAGAACAAGGAAGGTTTCACCTGCAAATAGGGTAGCAAGGGAAAGAAAGCTCAAACATGACTTGAACTCAAGTCCCAGATAGAAACATCACTAATGCTGGAGATGTTACAAGGCTGGAGAAGCTGAGAAAGGAGCCGTGGAGTGAGTGCAGAGTCTGGGTAGATAGACACTAGATTTCTTATTCAAAACTCATCTTCATGACAGGTAGAAGGTCACGAGGAAGTAAGGGCACCAACATGGTTGAGATGGAAAGAATCGCCACCCTGGGTGTTTACATCCCAGAGAGGTTACAAAAGGATGAACATTTATTCTCAAGCATTTGAGTCTTTGGGTGTGAGGTTGCCACAGGCAGAGAAGTAAGGCCAACCCCAAGGTTTCTATAGTCAGTTTGGAGCAGGCGTTGGTGGCTGTCTACCCTTACCATGTCTTAGCTGAAGATGAATTTCTGAAAGCAGCAGACTTGGCCAGCACAGTCATTATAAAGAGACCAGTATTATCCTTCACGTGGCTTTGGGGTGCTAGAAGCTATACTGGAATTAGACCAAGTCTCTGTATAGGACTGAGACAGGCTGAGAGTGTCACCAGCCTCACTCCAGAAGGGCCTTATAGATACCAAAGAATGCAATGGATGGCTTTTGCTTTCTCTTTTACATCTGTGAGGTTTTATTTCCTCTCTGCTTTGAGGGTCATTGTGCTCCCTAGCCTAATCAATACACATATTTAGGATATCATTGGTCGTGACCGGATTTCTGTAAAAATCCATCTGTTTCCCTGATTCTTTTAAAGCTCATAAACAGAATTGCCCATCAAAGCCCAACTGAATATCTGTATCTGCTTTGCTATAGTTTGCCTGTATGCTCCATTCTGATAATGTCTGTTTTTAAAGTGATGTTAACCAATGTTTTTAAGTAGATGATGAACTACCCACCCTCTGATGTGAAATTGGACCAGATGACAGCCACGGCACTCTTGAAGAAGTCCTCTTTTCTTCTTGTAAGTATCCTGGGGACCATGACAGCTGGTTGAGAAACAAAGAAAAGTTGTGAACTTGCCCCAAATTATAAACCTACAGAATTTCAGGAAAAGAATGGAGTCCTCTCTCTGTCCCCAGTTTTCCTGATGTTCCCACATCACTGCCCAGGACTTGTTCAGGGTTCAAGTGATTCATAGTCAATGAACCAACAAGCTGGAGGAGTCATCCAAGCCACGCTGTCACTTTCCTCATCCATTCTAGAACATCCCTGAGGATGCAATTCCAGTGGCCATCGAGAAGTATTTAAGAAATGCAGATGACACAGGTGGAAATAAAGACCAACTTCTGGAATTGATTGGGGATGTGGTATTCGGGGTCCCATCTGTGATTGTCTCCCGTGGACATAGAGGTGAGTCCCTGAGGTTGAACAGGAGACAGACTTATTTTGCCCCCTTTTCTCTGTGACTGGCTTACCCACAAACAGTTGCAAATGGGAAACTACCAATATCAAGCCTCTAAGGCTGCATTTTGGCCTTCTCTTAGTATTGTCCTCTTTGATTTAGGCCAAAATCATCTGTGAAACTCACTGAAATATGGAGTAAGTGGGAGTTGATCCCAGAAAATATGAGTTGGGACAAGAGGCAGTCAGAGGAAGGCACAGAGGCTAAGAATATATTCACTGGAGCTGGGTCTGGGGAGGGCTGGGAAACCAGCAGAACACATAACCCAAGGCGATCCCATCTGAGTAGTCAGCAGAGCAGTCTGTAGTAACCAGACAAAGAACCCTTAGGTAAAGAGTGACAGATGGTGGAATGCAGACAGAAGTCAGGCTGGGAACAGGAGCAAGTGTCACAGCAACAGCATGTGTTATTCATTATTTTTCCTTCCCATGAATAGGTTTTACACTGGGATATCTATTTTCATTTTACAGTTTTTACCTGGGTTGTCTCCACTTTTGGAATCAAACCCAGAGAGCCATGTTCTAGCCAACATCATGTAGGCTTTCTTCCTCTATGTTTTAGTTTCCCATTGTGAATTAGACTTACAATCCAATTTTCTATTTTTTTCTTTTGTTTATCATGTGAGATAAGTGTCCAGTCAAACACTACTGCATGTGGCAATCTACTTCCAAGCAGCAACTACTGAAGTGATTTTCTTTTTCTGGGTGTTCTTTGGTCTTAGAATGTCCAACAACAATGGGGAATCCATGATACAAACTATGCTTATTCTAGATGAAAGATACAACACAAATTTTTCTCATGAAATGGAAAGTCATAACACATTCTAATCACAATTAGCTGTGTTTTGGGTTCACGTTGAGCTCCATTTAGGTTCTACTGGTCAGTGTGTCTACCTTTTGTTGTTGTTACAGTTTGTTATTCTAATTATGTGTTTTAGTACAGCATGAAAGTACTGGATGAGACGTTAAGCACTGCTCTTATTACTTGTGATTGCCTTTAGTATGTGCATGCATGTATGCATTTGTGTGTGTATATGTGTGCACATGTGTCTATGTTTACTCTCTGCAATGTGATTTCATATGAATTTAGAATTACTGTTTCTATGTCTGTGAATATTGACTTTAAATTTTGATAGGAACTACACAAAACTGGCAGAACACTTTGTATAATGTAGGTATTTTGACTACTTTTGTTTTTACTTTTTTAGATAGGGCCTTATTATGTAGGCTGGCCCAGAACTCACTCTGTAAACCAGGTTGGTCTTAATTAAGATGATAATGCTACATATCACAAGAATAAATCACTTTTCACATCTTAGTGATAAATATTACTGCATGAAGCTGGATTTGCCTTTACACTTCAACGTACTAGCATCTTCTTGAGTGCTTTTGCATCTATACTTATAGAAAATATGATATATTTTTTATAGTATTTCTCGTATTTAGTTTGAACTAAAACTATTCCATCTTCCTTGATTTTTTAAAAGAAACTTAGGGTGAGCATTTGGGCTGATACTAGTTTTTCCCCTAAGGATTAGTGTAACCCATCTGGGAAGTCATCAGAACTTGTGATGTTCACTGATAGGAGGTTAATGTTATCACTGATTCGATCTATTTGTAGTGTGTATATGTGTGTGTATTGTGTGTGTGTGTATTTTGTGTGTGTATTGTGTGTTTATGTGTGTGTGTATGTATAGTGTGTATGCATGTATGTGTATATGTATATGTATGTGTATGTGTATGTACATATATGTATATGTATATGTATATGTATATGTATATGTATATGTATATGTATATGTATATGTATATGTATATGTATATGTATGTGTGTACATACACAGGTGCCTGTGAAAGTCAGAAGACTGTACTGAATCTTTTGGAGCTGCCCCATGTGGGTGTTGAGGACTCAGGTCCTGAGGAAGAATACCATTCCTCCTTTCTACTAAGCCAACCCTCCAGCCCCTACTTTATTTCTGGTAGACTATATTGAATGGACAACATATTATTTTTTTTCTCTTAGGTTATCGAAAGTCTGTATATAAAATAGTCTGTAGTACCTTCTTATGCTCCATTCTCCTTCCCTGGCATCGTATATAACACCAAGTCTTTCCTTTGTGTAAATCTTCTCTTTTTCTTAGTTCAACTAAGTTTATTAGTTTTGCTTTTCTTTTAAAAAAGAAAGAAAAAAGAAACTCATGAAAAAAAACCCTCTTATTTAATTAGTTTTATGTTTGTTGGCATTTTATTGTCATATATGTCTAGACACCGTGTGTGTGTGCCTTGTGTCCATGGAAGTCAGAAGAGGATATTGGATCTCCTAGGATTGTAGCAGCCTATGGTTGTGAGCCTCCATGTGGGTGCTAAGAACTGGATGCTAAGAATTGAACCCAGGTCCTCTAGAAGAGCAGCCAGTACTCTTAACTGTTGAGCCAACTCTACAGTTCCTTGCTTTTTATCAATCATAATTATTTGTTCTTTCTGCTACCCTTGGGTTTACTTTGTTATTCTTTTAGATCCCTTTAATGTAACTGTGGATCTTTTGATATTTTTCCTCTTTTTATAATGAAGTTGTTTAATGCTATGAATGTTTCTCATACAACTACTTTGGCTATATCTCATTAGTTTTGGCAAGCTATGACTCCACTTTTGTGTGCACACATTTGTATGTATGTGTTTGTGTATATGTGGTAAACACACATGTACATGAATGTTCATATGTGTGTGGGCACACACTTGTGTGTGAACACCAGACCTCTGTTGCTCTCTACTTTAAATCCTGAGATAGGGCCTCTGGCTTGAACTCAGGGCTTGATTGTTCAGCTGGTCTAACTAGTCAAGAGTTCTCCAGAGATCCCGATCTATGCCTCCAGCATGCTAGGATTACATCAGCCTGTAATGCCAGAGGCAGGCTATACTGGCATGCATATCGGGTATCCAAACACTCATCCTCACATTTGTGTGGCAAGCTCTTCCCCAGTGAGCTACCTCTCCATCCCTGTTTCAATATGCTTTAAAATTTCCCCTTGGTTTCATAACAGACATATTAGTGACTCAAGACCATGTTTATTTCCAAGAGTCTATCAGTTGTCTAAAATTGTTCCTGGTGTCTATGTCTGATTTCAAACCATTGTGATCAGAAAAGATGCTGTCTCTAATTCCAATCTTCTTGTATTACCTCGGCATTGCCTTGTGTCCTCACATAGGATCTACTCAAGAGAATGTTCAGTGAGTGCTTGAAAATAATATGTATTGTTGGGTGCAATATTATGTGCAAAGCTATTAAATGGATTCTTCCCAAAATACTGACCAAGACCCATTTCCTTAGCAATTTTCTATCTGAATGAGCCATCATTGACCGTGCTATTGTATTGAAGCACCTTTGTGATGTTATTACACCCGACCTCTTTGGTGCTTCAGATTCTCTAACATGGAGATGCTCTAGTTTAGGATGCTAAGAACAAGTTTGCTAGAACAACTCCACATTTCAACTCCCTCTACTGCACACTTTTATGTCTTTATGATCAGAATGTATATCACTTTGTAATGACAAAATTTGGCTATAGCTATCATTTGATTTAGTTATAGCTATAGCTATTATTTGACTTAGGCATGTTTCACAATACTATTGTTTTGTCCCTATACTGAGAATAAGCTTGCTGTACGCATCATCATGGCCATTCTAAGTATTGTTCTCTGTTCTGTATCATTGACTTTTGTGTTTTCATTTGTACCATGTTATCCATCTCTATATTTATGTTTAATGAGGAAAGTAAGGTATGTCTAGAGTGGTGACTTTCATAAGATTTGATTTGTCTGAGAAAGCTGTTATTCTCTCACTTATGAACAACAGCTTTCTCCAACATCATACTCCTGAGACAAAAGTCACTAGTGCTCCATGTTTACATGTATTTATCTTTAGAAATCTTCACTTTCAGACAAATATCTTGGAAGTGCCTCACATTTTTCAGAATAGGTGGGGAAAAAAACCCACCAAGAATGCTTAAAACATGACTGAATGAAGGACACCCAGCAGGGTGTGGATCTTGAGATGAATGAATGTTTGTGGGTTATCATTGAGCAACGCAGTGTGCTTACTGGATGCAGGGCATTCATAAATCTTTTCCCTCACATGAACATCACTGTCTCCTCCCACTAACTGCCCAGTGCTAAGCACATCAAGAAGCTTCGGTTGAAGTATTTCTCTTTTTGCACTGATACTCCGAGGTCTCCTGCATTACAAAGGCCTTGATGCCATCCAAGTTTGTGTCTGGAGATATGAATGGTATGTGAACCTGTGTCTTCTCAGATGCTGGAGCCCCCACTTACATGTATGAGTTTCAATATCGCCCAAGCTTCTCATCAGAAATGAAACCAGATACGGTGGTGGGAGACCATGGAGATGAAATCTACTCTGTCTTCGGGGCCCCAATTTTAAGAGGTAATGGTGCTTTGCTGCCTGTGAGCTTGCAATTCGGAGCTTTGTGTTCCAAGGCTTCCGTGGCCTTGAGCATATTTCTCCTCCTCTCTTGATGTTCATTTCTCAACTCAGTGTAACAGGGATGAGCTTAACTCTCAAGTTCCCAGGCTTTCTCCCACTCCAGCATAGATAGGGAAAGGAACGTACTTCTGAGCAGCCAGCAATACTCTTTATCAAGATCCTTATCAGTAGTGCACCAAGAGAAATGGCACCCGAGTGTCCCATCCATAATTAAATCCTCATTCATAATGACATTTCAGAATATAAGTGAAGATGAGGTCAAGCTGTTCCTACTCAGCATGACAAATCAGAATATGAGTAATGGATGGGTCAGATGTCATGTGCATCAGTCTGCCTATATGCATACCTATCTGTATGTGATAGTTTACCTCTATTGTAATTAATACAATATGCAAAGAAAACCTTTCAGAATGTCTTTAGTACTTCAACTTCTAGTAGTTGCTAGAATTCATGACTGTGAGCCACCTCATGGCTTTTTATGATATACTCTATAGCTCCCAAGATTACATCTTAGAGCCATTGTACATCTAATTGTGGGCTTGTGGGGAATACATAAGAAAAGATGCAAGAGCCAGAAATCCAATACGCCCTGTGATCCAGAGAATTCTTCATCTGTGGCATTTTCATATCAAGTAGACTAGAATGATCATAGCAGAATATACTACATGCCTACTGTATAGTAGATCAGTTATTCTCAGACAGAAAGTATACACCAGCGAAGCACAGCCCTCTAGTAATAAAGTTTTTGATTCTACAGCTTTGATGTAAAAGCCCAAACTCGACTCTTTTAATAATCTCTTGAGTGATACCGCTCTCATTAGCTCATGAACCATGAACTGAATCAAAAAGATTATTCTTATTCCTCACAGGTGGTACCTCAGAAGAAGAGATTAATCTCAGCAAGATGATGATGAAATTCTGGGCAAACTTTGCTAGGAATGGGTGAGTCTAGTAACGCAGATGGAGCCAAGTTGATGGGTGAGATGAGACAGTAGGGTACCCGGAAGGAAGAGGTAGCTTTTAAAATTTAACTGATTGGCTCCATCCCTGTGTAACAATGGTGCTCCTTTTTCCACCCCCTATTTGTGGTGCACAGGTCTTTAGGAGAGACAAAACCCTATAAATATCACGGGAAGGTAGGGAACACATAACAGCTTTAAGGAATTCCATTTTATTCTGTTCCCAGGAATCCCAATGGACAAGGGCTGCCCCACTGGCCGAAGTATGACCAGAAGGAAGGTTATCTGCAGATTGGAGCCACCACTCAACAAGCCCAGAAACTAAAAGAAAAAGAAGTGGCTTTCTGGACTGAACTTTTGGCTAAGAAGCAACTGCAGACAGAACACACTGAGCTGTGACTGGGAGACTGCCAGCCTCAGCCTCAGCCTCAGCCTCAGCCTCAGCCTCAGCCTCAGCCTCAGCCTCAGGGGAGCCCAAATGAGACTACTTCACATGGAAGATGACTGTGGCCAAGGCTTTGGGGAGGCTGCAGAATTGTGTGGTGGGAGTGGGTGGACAGAGGGCAGGGAGAGAATATTTGCACATGTGGACTCAATTTGAAAAAAATAAATTTTGTTCCATAAATCAAATCAATATTGTAGACTGGAAATGAATGTATGCTCCTCAGAGAGAGGCAATGTCATAGGAAGATGGTTCTTCAGAGAATCCATTTGTGGTATGATTATCCAGAAATCTAAGGAAGACAAGTATGGGGGAAACAAGTAGGGATTTTGGCATCAATGCATCAATACATGAAGAAATTTAAAGGGTTTGATGAGCTGTTAAGGAGAAGTGGAGGCTAATAGGAAAGTTAAAAGGTGCCTGGAACCACGGATCCAAGGAAGAGTTACACATATAACTGATTTCTCCATGTACATCTACCACAAGTTTATGAGAAAAATCCTGAGCAGGTATGAATCATAAGAAAGGCATAAGTCCCTGCTCAGTTTTTTATCCCAATGAATGAAATCTGTAAGGAAAAGCACAAGGCTTTTTTAAATTTTTCCTCTGATGGCTTAGTGAAGACTTACTGAGGCTGAATTAAGTATGTACCTTGGGCAGAATGGTAGGAAACTGTCCCGGGTAGTGTTACTAGCTGTCTTTTGATGTTCAGAAAGGGCAAGGTCACAGAGAAATCTATAGAACCATGGAATTCTCTTAGAAATTCTAGGAACTGGAATGGACACCACATTTAAATTAGCAGCTCCTGGACGCTCAAAAATCTGACTCAAGAAAATAAAAGCATGGGAAAGACCCCTGTGAAGGGAGTGTGCACTGAGCAGGGTATGAGCCCTTTGGAATAAGCATAAACAAAACACCGGCTAACATTAGCATAGTCTGGAGGAGGTGGTGGACTGTGGTAGCTAGGGAGAGAACAGAAATCCTATACTCTGTACGTCCTATACTACATACATACTATACCTCAAACACTCAAGCTCTTTAAAGCATACATACAAACACACACGCACATCCCCCACACACACATGCACACACACTCACCACATAAAAGAATGGAGTTTTCATCAGACTAACAAAACCCAACCACATTCCTGTTGACTCCTAAGTACCATCTATTCAGTTTCTTCTTCTTCTTCTTCTTCTTCTTTTTTTTTTTTTTGGAGGCACTGTATTAAATATTAAATGCTAAAATGACAGCCTCCGAAAAGAAAAATCCCACTAACAAGAGACAACATGATTAGCCCATGTTTACTGAGTGTGGGACACAAGTGTTGGATTTAGCAGACTGGGAATTTCAAATAAGCATATAAGAAACACATACGCCCTGCCCATGGGGTGTTTTCAGCAGAGACAAAGACACAGTCAGGAAGAATTAGAGTCTGAAACTGCTACTCTGGGAGAACTGTTTCCAGCATTTTCATATTTCCATGAACTCACAGCAAAACTGCCTGGGAGTCAGCCTGGAGAGCTTGTTTCCTCCGGAGGAAAAGGAAAACAAGCAAAACAAAACACAAACTTGCAACAACCTACTGAGAAATGTGTGCAGCAGGAATCCAGCCAGTAAAACCAGAGCGAGGTGGTGTGACTGAACTGGAGACTTGCCGGTACACCCAGTGGCCAGTGGCCAGGAAGGATACAGTTTTAATCTACCTCTCCACCCATCACACTCAGTGTGTCTGTTGTACCAGCACTGCGTATCACAACTCCACTCCGCCTAGTGGGCAAAACAAACCTGTGCATACCACCCTGATGCATACCACCACCAGTTCAGCCAGGGTATGGCTGTAAAGATAACAGTGGTGCTGCCTGTGCCAGCTTATTCTGGTGATCAAGGTCTCTCAGGGGTTCCAAATGACTCCACTCACAAAGTACCCTGCTGCTCATGGTGAGAAATACAACTACAGTTTGTGGGATTCTGTCCTGTCCTTCCACTGTGTGAATTGAAGTCCATTCATTGAAGAAATAGAGGGAAGAGGGAGAAGGTTGAAGATCTCCTTAAATGAAATGAAAATGGAGATACAACATACAGAACCCAGATAAAACAAAAGCAGTTCGGGAGGAAATTCTATATCATGACTAATTACAGTCTTACATCTTTAAGAAGATATAATTATGCATCAAATGGACTTGAATTCACAGAATAGTCCCTCCCAGAGCTGTAGAATGTCTATTATGTTATCAGCTCACAGACATTTTTTTCCAAAATGGATCTGTTGAAGAGATTTGATCTTAAAGGAATTAAAGATTTCTAAAATCAAATAGCTTAGTAATGCATACTGAGGACTTAAAAATAAATGATTAGATAAAATAACCAAATACACAACAGGGGAATGAAAAGAGGTACCCAAACACAAAAGCATGAAGAGGCTACACTGATAGAACTGGCTAGGGTCAGCAATTGCAGAGATGCACTGACCCACCTGCTGTTGTACACTCCCATGAAAAGGGAGGCCATGCACTTTGGCAAATGTTTGAAGAATCACTGTGTTCATGGATGGTTAGAAGCAAGGATTGTTGCCAGTGGAGTTTGTTTACTATATGAACATTACGTCCAAAGGTTCTTTCTCTGACTGGTAAACTTCCTTGAACCTGCGTGTCCACTGTGCCCAGTGAGGTCACTTGGCAGGAATACTACAAACATAATTTAGGAATCCTCTAAAGGTTGTTAGGGTGTGAGGTTCCTTCCTGACCCGAGAGTATGGATTCTAGGACATGCCAGTCCAGGGAGGCCGAGAAATGTGTCTGTCTTCACATCCCAGCTGAGCAGAGTGGGAGTGGGGGGTACTCTAAAGTGGTCAGCTTTGTAAAAGGACCGTAGACCAACACTTCCCATTACCTGCAGGCACTGCCTACTGCTGCCTGCTCTTGAGAGGTCAAGGCACATTGAATTGAGGTGAGAGTGCTGCAGGGAGAGGTGCTTATGTAAGAAGCTGTTGGATGGGTTTCTGGCCACTTGTAATTTGAGTACTGGGCATTGACTGCTCAGATAAAAACGGGTAAACTCTTGGTGGGTGTGGCTTGGAGGTCCCAACCCGACACCCAGAGAGCACTTTGGAAGGGAGAGAGCGTTTTTTTTTTGTCATCTTAGATTATATAACTGAGCTGGTTGAGCAAGACTTAAGGAGGTGGGTCCCCAGGTCCACAACAGAAGCATTGCTAAAGCAGCAGATAGCTAACAGACTCACAGAGCCCTTGTCCTTCCACCATGAGCCTCTACCCTCTGGTCTGGCTTTCTCTTGCTGTGTGCACAGCTTGGGGTAAGTCCTTCTGGGTTACAAATGTCTGTTGTGTACATTTTCAGTCTTTGTTCTGGGCACAATGGGCGATGCTGTGGACTACACAGTCCCAGTCTCTTGTTGAGTTTTGCTTTCTGCACTTGAAGGGGTGCATCAAAGTCCAAAGAACCTGACTCCCACAGAGACAGAGAGGAGGACGGACACTGGGATCTCCAGCTATAGGCGGCACAGGAGAGCTGAAAAAGGATCAGTCTGCTTCCCTGTGATTCTTTGTCAAGTTGCAAGCAGGTCAGAGAGAGAGAGAGAGGCTGAGCAGAACATTGAAAGCATTAACTCGGGAGCCAGCCTTATATCTGGCTCCTAATCAATAACTCCAACTTGATATCCTAAAGTTTGCCATGCCTGGGTGATACAGTGCCTAGGGGACCCCACCTTTAAAGCAGAGAGGACAGAAGTGCTTTTTCACTGAGGACAAAATGAGCGGTTGCTTCTGCTCTGGGTTCAGTTAGGTTAAGAGGTAGGCAAAAGGTTCGGCTGAAAACTTAATGGACTAATAAAAATTTCAACGTGCTTAAATCAGACAGTTGAGATGATGGTGTTATACTGAAGCTCCCACAAGGCAGGGACAGGTCACAGGGATGGTGTAAAAGAGGAAACAATGTCAATAATATTAATGAAGACTTCCAATGTGACGGCAGACAGAATGAATATTACCTTGAAAATTAAGGTGAATATGGAGAACACAGGAGCTATCTTCGAGTCTCAGTGACTGAAAGTAAATGTTGAATCTACATTTTTCATGTAAAATAAACCAATTATCTTTTAAAAATTGTGCAAGAATTAAAAAAAAAAAAAAAGAGGAAACAATGAGGTTAGTCAGGAGTCCAGGGCAGTGGAGAGGCGGAGAGGCAGGGGCAAGAAAGAGCCATCGTTGTAGTTTCACCTGGAAAGAAGAGAGGAGTGAGGTGGCACAGGGGTGGGGGATGGGGGTGGAGGGGGCGGTTACATGGAGTTCTTTGGGAGGTTTTGGGGATATGAGGCTTTGTTTGGGGTTTTTGATGACTAGATCTTGGAGATCAGCACAGGTGGGGTGGCCCAGGCAAGAGACCCACATTAGTTACACCCTGGGGATTCCAGTTCCCGCAGCCTGTAATGTCACCCTGTTTTCACCTTATTACAGCCCATGCTTGGTGCTTTGAAATCTTGCCCGTTTGCCTGGCAAGGCCTCTTTGAGAAATTATGTAAAGAGAATGAATGTGCCTGGGCACACAGCAAATGTTCCGTATTGCACTCTGATATTACATAATTTTAAATAGATAATTACATAATATTAGTGCCATTGCTGTATATCCACTTGACGCAGGAATATGACCCCAGGTAATGTGTTTCTACCCACTTCATGGTGGACCATCACTGAGCTGACAAAGGCTACCCCAGGCTGTTTCTCCTCAGGCTTCACCCTCCTTCACCTCTTAGAAGTGCTGAACACATATCAGCATCTCATCCCATTCTCCATGGTCCTTCAGACTATCCTAAAGTAGATTTTGCATGTACATGTCTACCAGAAAGTTCATCGTTCTTTGTAATAACTAGCAACAACAACTTGAATATTCACAATATGCATCTGGTTGTTGATAAGCATGAGACATAGAGGCTGGATTCTGATGAGGATTTTTCAGTTTTAGTGACCATTTCCCACTAAATCTGGAATTTTCCTGTCTTTTCTGGCCATAAGCTTTGAGGACGAATGACATCTTGTCTAAATTCAAAGACCCTGCCCAGTGAGGGATGTTCTCACAAACTGAGAGGCCAGACAAAAGAGGACATCAGGGGGGACATGACCAAGTGTCTTGTAAGTCCACTAACCATGTAAAGAAGGACCAAGTTGGTTTGTGCAGGTCCCTCAATGGGTAGAACGAGAAGAGGGAGGATGCTGCAGAGACTGTCTGTTCTACAAGAATGGAGGCAATAGGGTAAATGTTTTTGACACCCAGACTCTCTTATCTGGAAGACCATGCTCAGAATCCCCAAGAAGAATGTTTTAGAAGTGTGTTTCCGCTTTACCATAGAGCTATTTCTGCTGCGTATTTGTTCACTAAGTAAATCCAGTCCCTTGGTCATCCAGGGTCTTCCCTGGTGTGTACTTTCTCTTCCAGGATTATCTTTCTCTCTCATGGACTCCTCCTGGTGACAGTCATAGGGCATCCACCCTTCCCAGCTGGGCTATGTGCTGTCTTTGAGCCACTCTTTCTCATTCCTGCAATGTCATTCCCACCTCTCCCATTCCTTTAGCCTCTCTCCACACTGTAAGTCCCAACCCTTGTGTGACCAATCAGGAGACCTTGCTTTCTCTTCCAACTGCTGTATCCCCTTCCTGGCTCTACCCCAGGACAAAATCTCATGCATCTCAATATTAAGTTGAGTGTGTCTGTTGCCATGCCTGTAAGGTGAGCCCTCCTGAGGACAGGGACCACCTCTTGTTCATCTTCTCACCCAGTTTGCAGCTCAGCAACAGGATCCTAGTGGATAAACATTTCAAGTGGGAACCAAAACTCATTTTCATACTTGGTACCTCTCTTTCTGCAGTGACTTCAGCTGGGTGCTTTTAAGACAGCAATACACTTTAGTCTTTCATCAGCCCTCTGAGATGAGGACAGTTGTCTTCACTCTAATTTTATGTAAGAAGCAAATGAGACCTGGAAGAGTTTGGGCGACTTTAGCAATGCCATCAGTCCTGAAGTGACAAACCCACCAAGAATTCAGGTCTACCTTTTCCTTACTGATGTGTCCCTATTTTCTCTTGTCTAACAGGGTACCCATCCTCACCACCTGTGGTGAACACTGCTAAAGGCAAAGTCCTAGGGAAGTATGTCAATTTGGAAGGATTCACACAGCCTGTAGCTGTTTTCCTGGGAGTCCCCTTTGCCAAGCCCCCTCTTGGCTCCTTGAGATTTGCTCCACCACAGCCTGCAGAGCCCTGGAGCTTCGTGAAGAACGCCACCTCCTACCCTCCTATGTAAGCCACTGGGGTAGGCCTGTTTCAGTGCAAAGGGAATGAAGATGCTTTATTCTGTCTTGAACCTTGATGTTGCTTGAGAGTGGGTGAGTGGAACTACATGAGTGACAAGAACAGTTGAGGGTGACTTTAAGTTCTCATGCCCAGGTCTGTCCATCCACCTAGTCACCACTGAACAATACCTGCCTCCTGCCCCCACTCAATCTTCGAGCCAATTGAAAAGCCCAAGGAGTCCAGATAGCCTGAAAAATGTCAGTACAGTCAGTGATTCTTCCCTTGGCAAGGTACTTGTGAGGACTGAAGAATACCACTCCTGGCAGTGTCCCTACTACTGCATGCTTTTCTCCTAAAAGTATCACTTGCTATTTTTTTTTCCATTCTGATTGCAAATGTAAGACGCATATACTGAAAACAGAAAAGTTAGCAATCAGGTACAATCTAATTACTCAGAATCACTGTGGGCATTTGAGGTCGTACTTCCAGTCTTGTGTCTGTGTTTGTCCTCCCTTTACACAGAGATTATGAGCATGGAAAATATGGGTGACTATTTGCACATTTATAACATCAACATCATTCTACACTATCAGTGCAACAGCCAATATATAGCAGTTATATTAACTGGATATGAAATTAGACTGTATGCATCCAATCTTTTATGTGGGTTAAGTTCTTTCTATGCTATTGACAGTAAGACAAAGGTGATGAATTTGTAACCAAAGCATTATACATAGTCATGGGGATTTGGGGAGAAATTTAAGAAGTGACATTTCTGAGTCAAGGAGTAGGAATTTGATTAAGTTTATCTCCAGAAATATCTAAACTGCACACCCTTCTCCCAGGCAAACATGAAAACCCCCGTTCAGAGGAATTCTCCCCATGCTTTGCCTTACTCAAAGCATGTGTGTATTAGATAAGCAGCATGAGCAGATAAGAACTTAAGAATGCAACATTGGTCTTTGTTTGAGAGTTCTAAACAATAGTGAAGTTGAAATCTTCACCTCTCATTGGTCATTCAGTTCCTAGTTCTGTGAATTATGCTCCTTTCTCTCATTGGGTAGGAAAATTGCCTAGGTTAGAGGCATAAAGGTCACCTTTTCTACTCCACTTTTGCCACTCGACCTCTGTGGAGGCTTGGCAAATGAGCACCTCCACTCTCTCTTTGACATACTGGAAGCCAGGTGCCATCTGTGAAACAGGATAATGGACGCCTGGGGCTGATGTGTCTTAAATGACTCCGACTCCAGGAGAAGCTGATCAGGGCTTGGAACTCTGAAGAACTCAATCATTGCTACCAATTTCACTCTACTATGGCCTTATGGGGCCCTTCATCAGGACAGCTCACAATGATCGTTGATGGGATGGGAAGATGAAAGAACCCTAGCAGGCCAGATGGTGAGACTCTCAGAGCCATTACTCACCTCGCCTGGCCCTGGCAGGTTAAAGCCAGAGCAAGCAAGAAATTCAGCCAAGATTACCCAGCATGTCAGTGGTGGAGGCAGGACCAGAGTGATGTCTTCTTATGTGTCAAAGATAACAAACACCACCAACCTAGAACAGATCGTTTTGCTGGTTGATAGAACACTGGCAAGGATGGGAGCATATTTACCAACATAAGCATTGCCACAACTCACTGAATAAGCCCAACAGGGTGCGGAACACTTATCCAAACAGTGCAAGGAACACCATTGTCTAGTGAAATGAGATCATCAGACTATGAGTGCCTCTCTTTATGGTACACAGTACTCCAAAGGCTCCAGGAAGGGAGAGATGCCAAGTCCTTCCTCTAAATGCTTGGGAGAGTCTAGTGTCTTAGTAGTTCCACCAGGAATCTACCCCCAACCCATCGAGGATAACTGCAGCTATGTGCTCAAAACTCCAAGTAGGAGGTCAGGTCCTGGGTAACGTATCCAAGGTTCAATCTAGGGGAAGCTCAGATATGTTCTCTCCCCTTCCAGGTGCTCTCAGGATGCCGTTGGCGGGCAGGTGCTCTCAGAGCTTTTCACCAACAGAAAGGAGAATATTCCTTTACAGTTTTCTGAAGACTGCCTCTACCTGAATATTTACACTCCTGCTGACTTGACAAAGAACAGCCGACTACCCGTACGTATGGGGACCACTGGACCAGAAATCTGAGTTCCAGCCTTCAACTCTTCATGGGCAACCAGAAAGGGGTTGAAGGCAGCGGGTAGCAGCAGCGCATGGGCAAGAGCTTATTTAAGAACAGTGTGACCTCATTCTCCCAGGGACGTCAGTTTTGAGTGGAGAACATGGTACATTTGGAACGGACATCGTAAATTCCTATTTTTTTCCCTCATGTAAATAGAAGGAAAAGAACAGATTGCTTTTGTTATTAGGTTAGGTTCTGATCCCCAGAGAGACTAGATATCTCTGTGCAGTTAGAGAAACTGAGGCTGTGGTAGAGAAAGGAGAATATACAGAAGAGGTGCTCAGAAGAGTCAGGTCTTCTGACTTCCATTCCTGTGCTTTTAGGCAATGTCTGGGAGGGAGGCTGCGCGTTGCCTTTATTCTCAGGTCATGTGTGACAAATGTGAAGACTTTCACTGTCAAGTGAAGGCGTTCACTGCCCCGTGGAGGACTAAGGAGTTAGAGTTCTGAGGTACTTGAGTTAGCACTTTCTCTGCCTGTAGGCCCCATCCTGGGATTTTTACCATAGCTCATTTCCCAGTCTAGCTGTCTTTGGCACAGTCTGATGACCAAGTGAGTCATTTCAAATGGAAACACAGTACCAGAGACTAGCAGGCCGCCAGATATAAGATCACAGGGTTGGGGAGGGTCTTTTGAAAAAAGGAATTGATCTCTGGGTTGTAACAGGCTAACACTCAACAAATTTCCCAGATGCTCATTTGTGTGGAGTCTATGAATTTGAGATACTTGCAGATTTGTGTGCTACAACTTGGTATTACCTGTGCTCTGCACTCACTGGGAGGTGAGGATAAGCCTTAGTCAGTCTCTCTCTCTCTCTCTCTCTCTCTCTCTCTCTCACACACACACACACACACACACACACACACACACACACACTTACATATACATGAATGCATACATATACACACATATACATACACACATACATATACACACAAGCGCACACAAACACACATATACACATATATATACATACACATACATGCATGCATATATATATATACAAACACACATATATACATACACACATATGCAAACACACATATATACAGACACACATATACAGACACACATGTACACATATACATATATACATACACATACATACACACACATATACAGACACACATGTACACATATACATATATACATACACATACATACACACACACATACACACACACACACACACACACACATACACACACACACACACACACACACCTTCTACAGTGCATTTAGTATCTCCAAACACACAGTCAGACTTTGGCTTGGAGAAAGGAGAAACTTAAGGCAGGGTTTAAAGGAGCTTGCCACTGGGTCTGCAGTTATATCATAACCTCTTCAGCATGTCATTGCCTATCATCCTTGGGCTCAGCAATTACTCTTAGATGACCTTAATTCAGTCTCTCCTAGAGATGACAGGAATCCCTGAGGGAGGAGATTGGATTGATAGTGCCATGAGATACTCCTAGGACAGTGGTTCTTGACCTTTCTAATGGTTTAATTGAGTTCCTCATGTGATGTTGACACCACTACAACCATAAAATTATTTCATTGTTACTTCATAATTGTAATTTTGCCACTGTTATAAATTATAATGTAAGTATCTAGTATGCAGGACATTTGGTGAGCTCCTCCCCAGGGGTCTTGACCCACAGGTTGAGAAGCACTGTCCTAGGACACAGGTTTTAGAACCACGAGGGCTATGATTAAATCCTGCTTTTGAGAAGATGGGAGAGCAGAGCCATTTCTTCTTCTTTTTTTTGTTTTGTTTTGTTTTGTTTTGTTTTGTTTTTTCAAGACAGGGTTTCTCTGTATAGCCCTGGCTATCCTGGAACTCACTTTGTAGACCAGGCTGGCCTTGAACTCAGAAATCCACCTGACTCTGCCTCCCGGGTGCTAGGATTAGCAGAGCCATTTCTTAACCGCTTAGCCTGTGTCCTTAAATGGGAATTGTTATATGAAGCTCAACGCCTGGTAAGCTGCATCACCATTCTGCCTGAGTGCACACAGCAATTGCTGACACATTAATTAGATCTGTAGGATGGTCTGACTCCTGGCCTACCAGTGGGCTTACTTCACGGCAGCCATGAGCAGGCATTGGACAGTTTAGCATCTGGAGACTGGAGGCAGGGGCCAGGGGCCAGGGGCCAGGGGCCAGGGGCCAGGGGTCAGGGGCCAGGGGCCAGGGGCCAAGGGCCAGGTTGAAGCTATAACCATTGTTTTTTATGTCCACCCCATATGCTTTCAGTGTCTGAATGGGGGATTATTTGCTTATGAATTAGTGCCTAGGTCTTAGGCTAGACTTGTTTCCCAACTAACTTATAACTAAAATAACCCATGTATACTATTTTATGTCTGCCACATGGCTGGTTACCTCTCCTCGGTATCATACATCTGACTTCCTCCAAGTCTTGGTGGCACATCCTCTAGTTCCCAGCTGTTTCCCAGCGTTCCCCTCTTTCTGCCAGGTGTCCCAAATTCTAATCCTGCCTAAGTTTATTGGCCATCAGACTTTTTAATCTAAATCTGATGCTTTTACACAGTACACCAGAGATTATCCCTGCAGGGAGCTTGGTCCCTACCTCGTCTTTTCTGTGATATCTTGGCAAAGCACTATGTTTCTTATCTGTCACCTAGAGAAAGTATTTTTCTCTACCACCTAGGAAGGTCATTTTTATTGCTGTGAACAATTCTGGTTCTATGTATTCATTACGCATTTCCTTAGCAAGAATATCTGAACATTATTTTGCACACTCTTATTTCTTCCCTTATTGACATACTCTTTAAATTAAAAAAGAAGAAAACTTATACCTCCTTTCAAGCTCAAGTCTACTAGAGTAGCTGGCACTTAGTAGGTTTAGAGATAACACTAGCAGAAGACTGAAGACTTTCAGGAGAAAGCAAGTATGAGATAGGATTAGCAGCGTGGTGAATTGGCGTGTGCAGAAAGGAAGCACATTTGGAAGGTGCCCCATCAGGGTAGTGTGTGTCTCATCAGATAGTCACTTACTTGTGGGGAAAAAAACATCTAGTTTACCAGTGAGAAGTAACCTGGAATGAAATGAAGAAGAAATGCAAGAACTTTTATGTTCATTCAGGCATAGGTGATAAGAGCGGGGGAAGTAGATCAATAACTTTGACCTTTGAGCTGTTTCCATGGCAATGTTCTCAGTCTGAGCATCTTGGGAGGATGTGAGAAATGAGAAACATAGCCAGCGCGGTACCATGTTACATTATATTCCTGGCAGGAGCTGCGGGTGTTTGAAAGAGAGAGAGGCATGTTATGGCCTTGCTGCACACTAGTGTGATTTGAGCGGTGATCACAGGGACCACAGCTTAGAGGCTGGTGACCAAATCAAATAACCTTTGCTGTGTTCCCAAAGGTGTGTGTCTGCTATGTATGACCTGACTCCCCAGTAGCACCAAAAGCTGCCTCGGTACACTGAGCCTATGGGGTACAGGATTGGTTATGTTCTTGTCCAGGTGATGGTGTGGATCCATGGAGGTGGACTGGTAGTGGGTGGGGCATCCACCTATGATGGACTGGCCCTCTCTGCCCATGAAAATGTGGTGGTGGTGACCATTCAGTATCGCCTTGGCATCTGGGGATTCTTCAGGTAAGATGTTGGACTGTCCTCTCTCCACCTTAGCCATTATATCAGTTTGAAGCTAGTTAATTACAGAGCAGTTTTATATAACAAAATATATGAGAGACTGAAAGTACAAGATTGGCTCCATCATCTGGGCTACTACTGAAGGCCCTTGGCATGGAAAAACATCATAGAAGAACAGATGACGTAAGTAAAAACACCACATGATAAGGTTAGAAACTAGGGGCAGGGGGAGATCTTGCTACTTTAATTTTTAAAGGTTTATTTATTTTTATTTTATGCATATGAGTGTTTTGCCTGCTTATATATGTCTTACATCATGTAACTAATGCCTGCAGAGGCTAGACGGGAGCTTTGTATCCTCTGGAATTGGGGCTATGGTGGATTATGGATGCCCACTGGGTGCTGGAATCAAGCCCGGTACTTGATAAGAGAAATAAGTGCTGTTGTGCACGGAGCCATGTCTCCGGCCCAGATCTTGTTTGTTTTTTGTTTTTTTTTGTTTTTTGTTTTTTGTTTTTTGTTTGTTTTTTATAACAAAGTACCTTCTGACAAACCAGGTTCTATGAATGCTGTACAGATCCCTTCTGAGAGCTGTGCACTCAGGAACATAATCGCCTTGCCCTGGACCTTACCTGTGACGTGTTCTTTTACAGATAAATCGTATGCTACAATAGAAGCCAGAATCCTAGCAATGAGCTACTGGGAAACAGCCCACATCTATGCCAAAGTGGCCACTAGGACCCTCTGCTAACACTCTAATCTAAGCCCTGAGTCTGGGGCAGGGATAATTATTAGAGCAGCTTGTTATTGCGCACTTGCTGTGTTAGCGCCACCCTTGTTTCATTCAGAGTGTTCTATGAGACAGGAATGTGTCATGTCTCTGCACAATGTCTCTAGGTCACTGAGACATATACTTATAATGTAATGAGACCTATACTTATAATACTTAAGACCACTACTTACAATAACACAGAAGGGATTTCCAAAGATCACCGCAGCGACATTCATTCTGTGGTTCTCATACCCAGTACCTTTGCACCTGCAGCTTCTCCTGGGTGAAAAAAATCCCATTCCTTGGGTATTCAGGAGACCCGTGTCTTCATTTTATTCAGGTCTTCACCCAACCCACTGCCTTCAATGGGTCCTTTCCAGTGAAAAAAGACCCAAAATGCCGCCCTCACAGGCCTACATTTGCTATGGGGTGTGCCTGCTTTTCTTGTTTTGCTATCTGGAATCATTCTCTAGTCAGCTGCCAGTTCCTAGTCTGCAGCGTGGGCTGAGTGCAGTCAGAGATTTGGGGTTTCTCCTCAGCTGTGCTCTAGGTCTGAGCAGTGCTGGATGCAATCCTGGCTCTTGGGCCCATAGCTGCTTGAAGATGAGCATAGATCCCCATATAGAACAGCACGGCAGAGATGAGAATCAGATCGACTTCCTTGTCAGGGATGCAGAGCACAGCCTGATTCTGGGGTGTCTGGGGTCCCCCCCAGCCCATATGAGGAACAGAGACCTTGCTAGTTTTCCCATGGCATCTCAACCTTGACTCTAACCTGTTCTCTTGCAGCACTGGGGATGAACACAGTCGGGGTAACTGGGGTCACTTGGACCAGGTAGCTGCACTACGCTGGGTCCAGGACAACATTGCCAACTTTGGGGGCAACCCAGGCTCTGTGACCATCTTTGGAGAATCAGCAGGAGGTTTCAGTGTCTCTGTTCTTGTAAGTGTTCCTAGCTCCAGGTAAAACCCCAAGGTTTATGTGAGCCTCCTAAAAACCGTTCACCATCCATTCCATCTTTGTGTACAAGACTATATACAAGATACTATCACAGCATACCATCGGAAGGCAGACAGCTAAGGACCAAATGCCTACTTGCCCTTGGGAAACTTAAGCTTTACATATAGGCACTCAAGAACTTCCTGCTTCTCTCCCTCTCCCCCCTTCTCTGTCTCTGTCTCTGTCTCTGTCTGTCTTTGTCTCTCTGTCTCTCTGTCTCTCTGTCTCTGTCTCTGTCTCTGTCTCTGTCTCTCTCTCTCTCTCTCTCTCTCTCTCTCACACACACACACACACACACACACACACGCACACACGCACACACACACACTTCATGGACTATAGCCATAGGTAAAAAGTACAAACAGGAGTACGGATCTCAGCATAAGTTAGAGCAGGTACCCTTGTTTGGCTTCAAACCAGAACTACTCACTGAGGAAAGTTAAAGTCCAAAAGCAGAATGGAATTTCCCCTGAGGAGCTCTGAGAGATTTACAAGCCTAAGAGGGAAGGCAGCCAACTCTAAAGAACCCGGATGTCCTAGGGAAGTCGGTGTGGGGGTGGAGGAATAGGAGGTAGAATGGGAGAGGGATGGAACACAGACATGGATCACAGATGCAGGTGAGGGATGTAAAGCATCTTGGTGCATGAGACTGAGCCAGACAGATATTTAAAGAATATACAGAAGGGTCTATGAGTCGTAAAATACTGCCTTGGAGCTGAGTAGAGAATAACCAATATTAATGTATATTTCAAACCTATATTGGTTTTATATTCAAAGAGAGAAATGTTTAAGTAGAGAAAAAGAAAATACAAATTAACCCAAAGAATAAAGTTGTTCATCTTCCTGCTACCCAGAAATTATTATTATTAGATTTCTGTTTATTTCTCTAATATTTCTCCTAAATTTTATTTAACTGCCCATATCATCTGTCTATCTGTCTTTCTGTCTGTCTGTCTTCTTCCATCCATGCATAATATATTTTCTTTCTCCCCGATATGCAACTACATTTGATCTTCAATTCTTTTACCCAAATTGAAATGTAATATGCAGTAATAGAACATACATATTTTCCTAAATATAATGGTATCATCTTTTACAATTACATAATATTCCATGGTAGGAATAAATCCTTATTGCCAAAATTTGTAGTATTAGAGTCTTGGGTGTTTCCAAATTTTACTATTAACAAAGAATAAGCATTCTTTGACATTTTTACAAGCCCCCGTGATCCTTATTCTTAGGGTATATTCTGAAGAATGGAAATGATGGGGCAGAGTCTGCAGCTCAGGGTTAGCAGTCTTTTCCGTTTTCCCCGTGAGCACCCGCCACCTGATTCCTACTCTGTCTCTTACTCTGGACACTGTTTCCATCCCACTGATGTTCTCTCGGGGGAATGCAAACCAAGGAGAAGTCTGGGAAGCGTATCAGGAGATGTGAGGAACTGTCAAGTCCATAGCACCATAGTCTCCAAATGAATGGCCAGGGCAGAAGAGAAGCCAGAGGAAGCCTTAAAGAGCAAATAAACCACTGACCATTCTCATAAGCATACGTTCTCCTCCTCTTCTTTCCCGTGCCAGGTCTTATCTCCTTTGGCCAAGAACCTCTTCCACAGGGCCATTTCTGAGAGTGGTGTGTCCCTCACTGCTGCTCTGATTACAACAGATGTAAAGCCCATTGCTGGTGTAAGTACTGCTATGAACAGAACCTGTGTTCTTTGTTCTCCTGGGGTCCTTGGGTTATTTTTTCTATGGAGTTCAATTTACATACTCAGGAGATGCTTGAAGGGAGAATGGCTGAGGAAGGACTGCTGTGTCTCTATCTGAGTCCCACTATTCAGGTTCTGTATTTATGTGAATTATATTATGCAGATGTTCCACAATCCTGCACCTGTTTTAGTATGGTTAGCCACATCATATACAGCAGCTCACTCCAAAACTAGAAACAATCATCACCCTCATCTACGTGTGGAGAAACTGAGGTTAAAAGAACTTTTTCTATGACTTACCTACAGCCAACTATTTAGGAAGCAAAGGAAGGGATGTTTAATGCTAGACAAACCTCCATAACAAAGGGCCTCTTTAGATGCATTGAGATTCAAGAATAGTATGTATAGTTTGTGCTGTTAGAGATAAGTGTATTAATAGGATTAATTAACAGTAATGGAGATACTGGTTATGCATTCAACTCGTTGCACTATCCCAGTTAGTAGCAGAGACAACGTTCTATAGAATCATCACCCAGACTTACTGTTCTAGAGTACATTTTTCAAACTTCTCTTGTCTTTAGAATTTGGTCGTGGGACCCAAGCACAGAGAACTTTGCCTACAATACCAGCACTTTGAGAAACAGAGGCAGGAGGATTGCTATAAGTTTTAGACAAGCCTGGTCTACAGAAAAACACTGAAGACCATCCAAAAACTTCATGATTTTTCTCAATAGATAGATGACAGGTAGATAGATAGATAGATGACAGGTAGATAGATAGATAGATAGATAGATAGATAGATAGATAGATAGATAGATAGATAGATAGATAGATAATAGACAGATGATAGGTAGAGAGATAAGAGATAGATAGATAGATAGATAGATAGATAGATAGATAGATAGATAGATAGATAGAGAAATAGGGAGGGGTGGAGAGAGAAAAAATTGAATATGGGATAGAATCCATTATCCACATCAATGGAGGCTACAGTCATTGTTTTTAACTTCTACTGTTTCCTGAAATCTCTGGCAGCTGGTTGCTACTCTTTCTGGGTGTAAAACTACCACATCAGCTGTTATGGTTCATTGCCTGCGCCAGAAGACAGAGGATGAACTACTGGAGACCTCACTAAAATTGGTAAGTATATCCTTTCTACATTCTAGCAGTAGTCAGTCTATGTAATGGCATCCAATCTTCATCTGTTCAGTTAAAAATATTCCAATAATAACTTGATGAAAAATTGTATTATATCCCTGTATAAGATGTATCTTAGTGACCTTCAAATAAATACCATTCTGGATTTGGAGGTTGAGGGTGTTCAGCATGTTTTTCATAAAAGCATCACAATATTATTTGATACAGAAACTAATTTATAACATAGTTTTCTAGCCCAATTTTCCATATTTTCTTACACTGCCTAAATTGAGTATTAAGATAGTTATCTATTTCCCCATTCATTCATATACTATAATAATACTACTATATTAGTTCATCCTTCTGCTCATTATATTTTTTTCATCAAATGTTACTGGTATATTCCTTTCTCTTCACCTATTTTCCAATGTGTCCACAATCCATGAACCATCCAGCCAATTCATATCTACAGTTCTCTCTTACATTTCTTTCTTACTCCTTACCAGTATTACATGTATTGGGCAAATTTACCCATCTACTCATTCATCTGTCACTCCATCATCCATCCAAAAGTATGTGGAAGCAATGCAGACAAAAATTTAACATTTTTATGTGTTACAGAGAATTACTCATATGTATATACTGAGTTAGGAGTGACAGTAGAGATAGAGAACACATTCAATACAGTTATTGGGGATAGTTCTTGGAGAAGTCACATTTGAGAATTGATGGACAGTCATGGGAATCTTTCATTACAAGGAAATATAGCAAGACAAACATACAAAAAAGAGCATGCAAGGTCTTAAGAACTACCACACTGTGTGTGTTGGGGTGGGGGGGGTGGGCATTCATATAAAATAAGTTCAAGAATCAACTGAGCTCTTGGCCTATCTATCTGAACAATGGATACTCCTGTCCCCTGCTCCTGACAGGATTCCTCCCTGTTTGTCCATGGATTGAGTCAATATGGCCTTGGTGCTTTGGTCATTAGTTTCATAAATGGAACCCAAGATATCCACAGAATTTAGGCATCTATATTCTAACAGTAAAAGAAAGCTAATATTTCAAGCTTCTCTGTGTGATGCAAGAAAACTAGATTATTCAGAAATAATCTAGTGACTTAGGAAAACTCAAGGGACCTAAGATCCCAGGACACCTTAAGATTAACTAAGATCCTGAGGAAGTACTTCTATTTGCTTATCCATTGCTCCAATATGCGTGTGCACATGCTTACACACATACGCAGACATGCCCCACAGTAAAGAGGATCTTAGCAGTTACCTCACCATCTAGGAGATACCGAATAGCTAAAGTGTAGTATAATTATTAATGGTTGGATCTGTATGGGGGAGTCCAAGCCATTAGCCTTTCATTGGAATGAAAGCCCTCACAGATTTCATAATATCAAGGAAGGACACTTTATTCAAAGGTGAAATGATAACACATAGCAGATTGAAATACATTGCCAAGAGTGACAGTGGACCACATGGGTGAGAGTACTTGAGGCTTCCAAGAAATATTTGGGAGTTTCTTAAGTCCCACATAAATACCCAAACTCTTGAATTGAGAAATGAGGAAGAGGGAAGCATCCTGTTCTTCTGGCCCATACCACATCCAACCCCATGTCCCCTTGAGATTACCTAGTCCCTGTCTTCACTTTCATAATATTCCACTGTTTCCTTGAGGAAAATTGGGGCATTGTTAGCAAGAGGAAAGCATGGGTGGACAGAATGTAGAGGAACGAAGACACAGGCGGCAGATATCCTCTTCAGGACTCTGGGTCCTATGGCCTTTCCCTCTTGCTTCTGACACCCCACCTGTTCCACCCTGGGCTCACTGCCACATAATACAGACCGGAAAGAGCTTGGGAAGGGGGTACCTTGGTACCTTGGAGGCCCAGTTCAAATGATCACCTTTTTACATGGAAGGATTTTAATCTATTATATGTCTTTATCTTCATAGAATCTTTTTAAGTTGGACTTACTTGGAAATCCAAAAGAGGTAAGGACCTTCTGCCCCAACTTGGATTGCAAATATTGATTCATAAGAGTTTAGCTTCCCTTAACTATGAATACAAAATGTCCACTGTGGTATAATAACCATTTCTTGTGTGCCTTTGAGAGGGGAAGTTGCCTGCACTGGTAACTCAGACTGTAAGACCAGAGGTGTAGTTAGCCTGACTTGTAATACAGGGCTCCTGGTCAGCAGCACTGTGTCTTCTGGGCTCACCTCTCACCTCTCATTTGCATCTCCTACACCCATCATGGCCTGTGGGAGGATGCTGTAATGGAACCTTCTATTGCCAAATGCCAGAGGAAGGATCTGAAGAGCCTTCACTAAGGGGACAGAGTTCTGACAGGACACAGGGGTGGTGAATGATATAAGGAGCATGTGGTAACCAAAGAAGCCAGCCTTCTCCTTCAACCCAGGAAACGCCTGCAGTGTGCAACATCTCCCCCCTGCTCCCTCTCAGCCTTCGTTTCTACCTAGTGACCTTAGCTGTGCAGTTCTACCATCTCATCTAGAGTTTTCCCTGTAAATCCTGTGAGAATGAAGTGAGAGTTAGTCAACCATCAACGTTTCACCATTTGGCAAGAGATGACTTAGCAGCTGGGGTCCAGCAGTGACACAGCCGGTACTCTGTGTCTTTGGGGAGGTGGGGGTTCATTCCAGAAGCCGAGAGAGCACAACAGCAAATCAAATAAACTATGTGGTGTATCTGATGGTAGTCAGACGAACAGAAGATAAATTGGGAGACAGGGACAACGTTGGCTAGTAGTAGGATATATCCGGAAAACAGGAGATGGCTTGACTAGGAAGAAAGCCAGATGTTGGGAAATTTGGAGGGAATATTACAGGCAGTGGGGGAAACAGCTGCAAGAGCCTGCTGCAGGAAGTCAGTGTGCTGGGAGGGGAGATGGGGAGGAAAGCTTGGTCTTCTGGCTCAGGAGGTGAGGAAAGTGTGGTAGCATTTGAAAGGTCTGTATTTTGATTCAGCAAGAGATGGGTTTTCAGTGAGCTTCAAAATGTGATCTTGGATAGTTCTGCTATCTTGGCTTTATTTGTTTTGATTTGAGATGTAGTCTTACTGTAAAGTCTAGGTTGTCATTGAAGTTAGGATCTTCCTGCCTCTGCTTTTCAATTTCCTGCAATTGGAATCATAGCGCATCATATCTAGCTATGCAGTCCATTCGGACAGCAGTGCAGAAATTCACTGTATAAGCCAGGGGCATGGAAGGTTCAGGAAGACCAGGTAGGAAGACTTTACAGTGCAGCTTAGTAGTGTGATGTGATTGGAGTTGGGCTACTTTTTAAGGCATTTCTGAGATGACTTGCTGACCATCAGTGACTTAAGGAGGAGGAAGAAGGACACCACTGGCCTCTCAGTCAAGCACTTGGCCCCACAGAGTAGTTTTGGTTATTCATGGGCAGCATTAGCAATTACTCCATGCCTTTTGGTTGCTAATATCAGTCTTCCATGCATTCGCTGTTCCATGTGGTCCTTCACTGTCTGGCTTATGCAGTTTTACTATTTCCTACCTCTGTGTTCTTCATTCATGCCCATTCCTCATAAGATGAACAGACCTGTCTATGTAAACACACATTAGAGGATGTCATTTTCCTTCTGATGACAAAGTCTTGACTTTGTTTGGAGACCCAAAAGAGGTCAAGACCTTTCCTTTCTGGATTACAGATGTTGAGTAAAGACAAAACACCTTTCCTTCATGGAACTAGTACTTGAACACATCTTGAATACCAAAGATGGGTCATATATTGGAGAGAAAGGGTGTGCTGCCCTCTGACTCTTTATAATCCTGTTCATGGCAGGGCTCTGTACCCAGGCCTTTTTGACTGTCCTGGGTGAGCTTAGCACACTGACTCTGCTCCCTTGACTTGTGCCCTTTCCCCTATGTGGAAATGCCTGCCTTTCCCCTTATCTGTATAGAGTGTTCTTGCCAAGATCCTGCTGAGATGGCAAAAACAACAGGCTCCTCGTGGCCCCAGTCTATTTTTCTTCAGATGAACAGCTCTCCAAGGAGATGCCCTGCACTGCCCAGCTTCTCTAAGGCAGCAGCAATTATGTCCAGGACATATTCTATTTTGTCAGCCTGTTTGATTATGGCTTGATGCTTGGATTTATTTTTTGTTTCGTTTGTTTTACAAACAGTGAATGAAGTCTCAGTTTCGACACCTTGAGAAGAGAGCTTACCACCTTTAAAACCTATCATTGCATTCTGAACACTCAGGTTTATAAAGAGATAAACACACTCAGTCTGACTTCATTAATCACGGATTCTGTATTTGTGAAGTCACTTGCTAAAATGTATGTGCAACCTCAACTCAACACTTATGACACAGTCAGAGTCTTTTGGACCATAGGCACTAGGTAGCAAGAAGCTCAAGTCGTGTCATGCCAAGGCTCCCACCCGAAGACAGAGAGGAAAGACTGTGTCTTCTTGATTTCTTACTTGCATTCAGAAATGACCTCTTCATGTCATATACAATGCTGTATCTTGAAAACTAGTTATTGATCCAAGTAATTTCTCTGTTTAAGATGTTCTCGAGCATAGCGATGAAAGGTTTCCATGCCCCCAACATGGGTGAATGTGAGACACATTACAGAGGAAACACACGTAAAGTGTGATGCTTTTGGTCTTGAATTAAGTGTTGATGAAACAACATCACAGTACATCCAAAAGAGAACAAAGAGACTTGCAATGCTGTCAGGAGGCAGGGGGAGGGTGTCCTTGGAAAGGAGAAGGAAGAGAGAGAGAGAAAAAAGAAAGACAGACAAAGACAAAAGCAGGGTTTGTGAAACAGAAACCGAAGGAATTTATACTCACTAAGACTATGATCAGAAACATGCTAAGGCTATCACAAACAGTCCTTTGTTATAAATTAACTTCATTTTTAACTAATAATTTGTAAGAGACCTGTGTTACATAAGGTGTCATTAAATAAAAACTAACTCACATAGAAGAATGAGGGAAATTGTGTGACCAGGGGTTCCCAGGAAGTAACTCTTAAATTCCCCTTGTATAAATGGCTCAGCATTTGCTAAGTGAATGTTTTTAGCAACTTTACAGACTTACCTACAATAACCCAATTAACCCAAACTAATATAATAACCCAAATTAACATATACCTGGATATTTTTAATCAAACATATAGTCTAAACTTTGAAACACACTTTTTATGATATATATTTTTCTTGTGATGAAGACTGGCCTCTTGACTTCCCTACCGTCATCATCTTGGCAGCACTGACCCCTTAGAGAATCCTAGACTTCGTCCATCTTAAGACACTGAGTTTCTGTGGCCATAGCCACAGGGCTCTTTGTGCTGACCAAGCTTTCAGACATCCAGAGACGGCACGGATGTAACAGATGGCAAAATATTAAATAGAGGTTAAATGTCTGTCTTCTCTAGAGCTACCCCTTCCTCCCTACCGTGATTGATGGAGTGGTGCTACCAAAGACACCAGAAGAGATCCTGGCAGAGAAGAGTTTCAACACTGTCCCCTACATAGTGGGCATCAACAAGCATGAGTTTGGCTGGATCATTCCAACGGTGAGAATGTACAGACCTCTTAGATACGCTCCACAGAGGTTCAGCCATCATGCTCCCTGCTCTGACCGAGGTTTATGCACCCAGATGACTACCATTCAAAGAGGCTTAAGATTTTCTAAGTAAATCTGTTTGGAAAGTCCTTGATGAAGTCCTCTGAAGTGCTCATATCTGGGCCAGAGAGGGGATTAATAATTGGGAACTTTCTAAAGTAACTACTCTCAGCTCAGGGCCTTGGCTGCCCACCATCAAGCTTCTATTGACAGTGCTGAGCTCTCTCAAGCAAGCATTTTAGGGTCCTGGTATCAGCCTGGGGTGTGGCTTTCATGTGTGAGGCATGCTGAAAGCAGAGGAGATCTCTGATTGCAGAATGGATCAGGGTCAGCACAATCCCAGGGCTCTGCAGAAGTATGTTCCCCCTTTCTCCCTAGAGGCTAATGAGAAAGGGGGTGGAGGTGGAGGTGGAGAGTGGGATTCAGAGGGCCAGGAGTATCAACGGAATGACCTCTGGAGACTACTGCAACAAGATGAATCTACTTCATTGTTTCAGGGATACGATATATAAGAGCTTTTCAGGGGTACCAGTGGAAAGGGCTAATTGGTTGTAGTACAGCACCTACTTATCATACAGCCTCCAAGCCAGAATGGGACATGTATGTTGAGTTATGCAGCCTTGCAGAGAGCTCTGTACAAGGTCACTTTTCAGACAAGGTCAGCCAAGGCCAGCCACCTGTGTCCAGGGACTCTCTCCAGACAAAGACAGACAGAGGCAGGAAAATACCAGTGAGAAAGAGTGCTACATTTCACACCGACCCCAGAAAGCCATCTAGTCATGGGGAAATAGGGGACTGCTACCTAAATAGCAAGCTTCCCTAACACAGAAGGACCTCAGGGGGCATCATAGAGACATAGATACAGACATAATGTTTGGCTTTGTTTCCTCTTGTCACCTGAGTCTGGGGGTGGTGGGGTGTAGCCTGACTCCCCTGTCCCTGAGCCCTTAGCTTCTATATGACCCTGGCCTGAATGTTCCCCCACTGCATTGACGAACATTGTGGCTTCTGATGTGGTCAATAACCTTTACTTAAGTGTCCTCTCTGTGTTACTTACATTCATTTATATATGTGCATTGAGTTTTGTTGACTTTTTTTTCCTCAAAAGCTTAAAACTCCCATGCCTCTCAAGAGCCTAACTCCACCTCCTCCCTGCACTTTGGTTTGCTTGGTTAGTCTTTGGCTCTTTTTACTTCTCCACGATTCCCAATGCTTAATCATTTGTTTCACAGCTGATGGGCTATCCACTCGCTGAAGGCAAACTGGACCAGAAGACAGCCAATTCTCTCTTGTGGAAGTCCTACCCAACACTTGTAAGACTCTAGGGAACCGTGGGAATTGTTTGAGAAGGAAAGGAGGTTGGTGGCTTTCTCCAATCACAGACAAGTTTGATGGTGGAAACCCTATGCTTAAGCTACCATTTATTTTATATACCCACTTAACCACCCAGCTGTGTTGAACCCATATTTGTGACTCCCCTGTCAAAATTCAGTTGAGTTCAGGATATGTTTTAGAGGAAAAGACCTATTTTTAAAGTTAGCCAAACCAAGACCATGGAGACCATCACAAATAACCTCCTAGGCACTGGAGGTATGAATCTTACTTTTGGAGTTATTTGGATGCGAATCAGATAGGTAGACACCAGGTTAGTTACAAAGTTTTCATTTTTGTTTTTATGACATACAGGGATGGGAAGAGCTGTGATCTATAGGTTGATAGATATTCTAAGCTTTGTAAACTTAAAGAACATTTACTAACTAGCCAATCATATGACCCATGTCCTTTCTTCGTTTCATTTTTCAAGAAAGGTTAATTCTGAACTTTATTGTGTGGATATAAATTGTGTGTTTCCCCCAGAGAAATGGAAAATAGCAATAAATTACTTTTCTCAAGAGGATCAGGGGTGAGACAATAATAATAATAATAATAATAATAATAATAATAATAATAATAATAGCAAGCCACATTATTATGTAGGAACAGCTGAAAACGATGTCCACTGAAGAACAGGTTTTTTTTAATATATGAGGTCTTCAGGCATGTGGGTCTCTTCTACCAATGCCAGTGACACAATAATAGTATACAGCATAGATACCTAAACTCAAGTAGCAATTAATTAATATCAATGTTAAGAGAAAGTGAAGCTAAAGAGCTAAAGAGTTTATTTTAGACCTTCCATGAGCAACACCTGGAGGATTTGGTGACCACTGGGGTAGTTTAGGATTAATAAATCCTTCTTAATTGACTGCAGAAATCCCATCCCTTATCCAGCTAGATAGTCACTTTCTGATCCATTTCAGAAAATCTCTGAGAATATGGTACCAGTGGCTGCTGAGAAGTATTTAGGAGGGACAGATGACCTCGCCAAAAAGAAAGACCTGTTCCAGGACTTGATGGCAGATGTGGTATTTGGTGTCCCATCAGTGATTGTGTCTCGAAGCCACAGAGGTGAGTTTCAGATGGGAGATGGATACAATTTCAACTTCTAGGTCTCTGGCCTGCCTACCTCTTGGCATAGGTAGATATGAAGGCTATTGAGATCAGGCCCCAAAAGTTGATTGCATATAGCTAGCAAGGCTGTTTTGCATTATCTGCTAGTAAAGATCTGAGGGAAAGGCCCACATGCAGTTTAATTTAACAGGCATTCCCAGAAAACACCATTGGGAGGCAAGGTGATAGAAAATACAGACCTCAATCTGGAGAGCTGCCCAGCACGTGTCCATCTTAGCTGCAACTGGAGAGCTCAGAGAACAGGAAGGAGCACCTTAGCCTCCCTTTCCTGAAAAGTAAGACTGATGTCTACTTACCCACCAGGAGCCATATCTCACAGATGTGCTTATAGAGGTCAAAGGACAAGGAGTTGCTTCTCTCCTTCCACTTTTGCCTGGGTTCTGGAAGTCGAGCTCAGATCATTTGTTCTGTGCTTCAAGTATCATTACTGCTGAGCTGTCTTGACAGTCGCTCTCTGATTTTTACTGTAGGCACTTAGCTAAAGAACTTTTCTCTTAGAACTGTCTGTACTTTATCAAGCAGGCTTTGGTATGTTGTGGTCTCATTCTATTTAGTTCTAGGAATTTTTTTTAACTCCCCCTTGTCTTCTTCAATGAATAGTATGCATCCATCATTGAATAGCATGTCGCTTAATCTCCATGAGTCTGAACATTCTTTATAGTGTTTCTTGCTGTTGATTCCTCACTTTATTCCACTGTCAGAAGAAATAAAGGAGCGTTTCTATTTTCCTGTGTATGTGAATACTTGACTTGTGCCCTAAACCATAAACTACTTTAGAAAAATTCCATGAGAATGCTTTTTGTTTTTTTATGAAGTGTTTGGGTGGGTTGCCTCTATGTGTCTAATTTAGTTCTATTTTCACTTGACTCTAATGCATCTCTGTTTCATTTTCTTTCATTCAGATGACTTGTCCATGGGTGAGAATGGGGTATTAAAGTTATCCACTGTGTTAAGGTTAATATGTAGCATATACCTAACAGATTTTATTTTAGGAATTGGGTACACATTTGGTACAATGTTTAGAATTGAAATGTCCTCTTGGCAGATTGTTCCCCTGATCAGTATGAAGTGATTTTCTTTGTCTCTTCTGATTCTTTTTGGTTTGAAGTCTATTTTTTCTAAAGTCAGAATAGAATAGCTAGACCCTTTTGTTTTACTGGTTTCTGTTGCTTAAAACATTTTCTCCCTGATCATTTACCTCTATCTTTCTTTTCTTTTCTTTTTTTTTTTGTCTTTCAAGACAGGGTTTCTATGTAGTCATGACTGTCCTGGAACTCATTCTGTAGACCAGGCTGGCCTCAAACTCAGAAAACCGCATGCCTCTGCCTCCAAAGTGCTGGAATTAAAGGGGTGCGCCCCCACCGCCCGGCTAAGTGATGTCTATCTTGATGTGCTTTCCTGGAGGCAGCAAAAAAAGTTAGATCCCGTCTTCTTACATCTCTGCTAGTGATGTCTTTTTGTTTGGATAATAAAGAGCACTGATGTTATTTTCAAAGGTGTATATTGATGCCTCTCATTGCTGTTTCTGTGGTGGTATTTTCCTTCCTGTTTGCTGACTGAACTACTACTACTTCGTTCCAGTGGTCTCTTCAATGTGTTCATCCTTCTCTTCAGTCTGGAGTACTCCTTGATGTACCCTTTGAAGAGATATCTTAGTGCTCGTTAACTCCATTAGCCTGCCTCTGTAACAGAAAGTTTTGGGTTCCCTGTTAGCTATAACAGATACTTTGTTGAGTTTGCAGCTGTGGTCTTTCAGAACCAGACACCCATCTTTCTGATCTTTCCTGGATTGAACAGATTCTGTTAAATAATCAGCTATAAATCCAAATGGCCTTCCTTTATGTATGACTTGACATTCTCTCTTACATCATCTGATATCATTTTTGTTGTGTTTTTCTTTTTTTTTTAAGCAAGTCAATTATAAAATGACATGGAGAGTTCTTTCACTTACCCCTCCTGGGTGTATCCTTATCTTCTATTTGCTGGGACTCTTGTATGCTGACAGGCATCTCTTTCTTTAGTTTTTGGGGTATTTTCTTCTATGTTCTTATTGAAAATATTTTCTGTGCTTTGTGCATGGAAATCTCCTTACATGCTCATTATCTACATGTCTGATCTTCTCTTGGAGCCCCAAAGGTCTCAGGGTCTCCATCTCTCCATGCTTCAGGTATGTTTATAGGTTTTTAAAAAATGTATCATTAAACTTAACTGAGGTAGGGGGAACCCTCTAGAATGTACCAGAGACCTGGGAGGTAAGGGATGCTCAGGACTCAAAGGGAGGGACCTTAGATGAAATGCCCAACATTGGGGAGAAGGACTTGTATAGTCCATCTCCAGTAGAAAGACAGGGCATCCTTTCATCTGTCTTCCTCCTTTTCTTCTCTCCAACTCCCCCCCCCCATTGAATCCTCTACACAGGCAGATTACAGTTCTTATGTATGCCTGTACATATATGGCATTCAGTTATATTCTGTAAATGCAGGAGGTCAGTATTCCTTAGCCCTAAGTACTGGCTAGTGTTACAAGTTCTGGTCCAGGAGTTGAGATGCTTGCCATTGAAGACTTCTCAGCAATCTGGCTTGCTCTTCTCTAGCCCCTCCCCATTTTATGTCAGCCCAGCTCTTGCCCTCGTTAATTCTGAAAATCTGCTTCCCACCCTGACTGTTCTCGGGCTGTTGAGCTGTGTCCACGTTTGCAGCTCAGCTGTCTCTGCCACTGCTGTTCTCTTCCACCTGTAGCTGCCCCTGTCTCGCTGTGTAAGTCGCTTCCTTCTTCCTGTGACCAGCTCAGCCTGCAGACTGAGTAGGCACAGATGGGAGAGCTCTTTACTTGTATGTAATGTTTCAAGACTAGGAGGCATCACTGGGAAGTATATCCCAGCTGATTAGAGTCTACTGTGCACTGTATCTCCCTTTGGGGCCCCTATTGTTTGTTTTGTTTATCTAATGGTTCTGATACTGTATCCGTGTTTACCATTGTTGTGTGTTGTGTGCGTCTGCCTTTGGTGTGCGGTGAGTGATTTGACCCTATGCTCTGAGTCTATCTCTATTTGTGTTTCCCTTCCACTCCCCCACCCCAGGGAAGTTCTCATTCTGTAACCCAGACTATTCTAAAACTTCTTGTTTTAGAACTAACCTCAGATTTATAGCAATCCTCCTGCCTCAAACTACCAAGTACTGGGATTACAAGTGTGAGCTACCAGGTCCAGATTCTTGCAGTGCTTGAGGTCAACTTTCTGTCTGATATGACAGCAGCTACCATTTCTCTCTATTTTTTTTTCTTTGTATGTGATACCTATTTTCACTCATTTCTTTCTAATCTATGTACCTCTTTAAAGGCAAGTGGGTTGTGGGAACGTACACTTGGGCTATTGAGACATGCTTGCTGATGGTCTCTTGTATTTCAGAAAATATCATTTGATAGCAAGAGCTTACAAGAACTGCCTTGGAGTTGTTGTTTGGTTGGTTTGTAGTCATATCCCTCCTTTCTTGGTGTCTTCCCTTGGGTTTTCCTGCTGTTATGTAAGGGCATGCCTTGAATCTTCTCTGTATTTATGTCGTATTTCTATTAAGTGGTTTTGCTTCCTGTCTACCCTTAGGCTTTTGTGTATCTTCTTCCATCAGACTATATTAAGCTTATAGTGGTGTAACATTGATTCTGGGTAAGAACTCTATTTTTGCCCCTAAAAACACAAACACACACACACACACACAGACACACACAGACAGACAGACAGACAGACACACACACACACTCACACACACACAGAGACACACACCCATGCTTTGTGTGTGTTTCATATCAGAATTATCATTTGGGTGGCAGTTCATTGTAAGTCTAATTGGTTGATCCAGCTATAATCATTAGCAGGAGTTTTCTGCTGCTGACTCCTCACAATGTAAAAGATAAAATTTTATCTGTAACATCACTAGAAGCCTAGCGTGTCCTGCCTGTGGCTCTCTTTACCCATATGGCTCTGATGTTTCATGTTATTTATTGCTGTCTTGGAACTTTAGTTTAAGAGTCCTGATTTAGTCATTCCTGTGAGGCAGGTCCAGAGGCAGTGAGATCCATGACTTCTGACTGGGAGAACTGCTACATCTCCCTCACTTCTGAAGGGCTCCTGTCCTGAGCACAGTGCTGGAAGCTGGGGGGTTACTCTCCTCCAGCACAATGCCTATATCATCGCCCTGCTCTCCATGCCTGCCTTAGTCAGTCGTTTCTATTCCTGCACAAATATCATGACCAAGAAGCAAGTTGGGGAGGAAAGGGTTTATTCATCTTACACTTCCACACTGCTGTTATCACCAAGGAAAGTCAGGACTGGAACTCAAGCAGGTCAGGAAGCAGGAGCTGATGCAGAGGCCATGGAGGGATGTTCTTTACTGGCTTGCTTCCCCTGGCTTGCTCAGTCTGCTCTCTTATAGAACCCAAGACTACCAGCCCAGAGATGGCACCACCCACAAGGGGCCCTCCCCGCTTGATCACTAATTGGGAAAATGCCTTGTAGCTGGATCTCGTGGAGGCACTTCCCCAACTGAAGCTCCTTTCTCTGTGATAACTCCAGCCTGCATCAAGTTAACACAAAACTAGCCAGTACAATGCCCATGAGATTTCCTCTGAGACACTGGATGTAGGTTTGGTCCTTCCTTGATTGTGAAGCTCTTCTCTCTGATGCTCCTGGGGTTTCCCCCTCTCCTTGGTGGTTAGTATTGTGAGTGCTTTGTTTTCTGGCTACAATCAAGAGGAGGCTGCTATGCCTCCTGACCTAATGCTGGGAACCTACCCAGGCTGGGAGCATTTTCTGCTCCAATCTCTTGAAATAAACCTTCTGTCTCCTTCTATTTACTTCCCTTCTGCAAGTCCTCCCGTTCAGATTCTTGTCCCGATGACAGCATCCCATTGCCTTTGCTTTCCTTAAATTTCCAGCTTAAATTATGAAAATATTTGCAATTGGGATGAGAAGAATTTTTATAAACATCAGGCGTTCAGGGGGGAAAAAAACCTTGCGCAGTGTACTGTGTAAAATATGTATTGCCTCATTCACAAAGTTCTGCATAGTTGAGGGCTGCATTCCTTGATAACATGATTGTGTGGGAGGGGCATGCCTATTTGACCTTGAAGAGCTGCTTCTTAGATGAATGAAGGTCATGGGACTGACCCTGTGGTCAGTCTGAGACACAATTGGACAGATTATTCTTCATCCTATGGAGGGATGGCATATGTTATTTCAAACCTTTGAGACTCAGTGGACAAAGCACATGGCACACAAAGCCCACATCCTGAGTTTAGATCCCAGAACCCCTGAGAAGGTAAAAGCCAGGAACTGACTCCAAAATGTTGTCCACTGACCACATAGGCAGTGTCACAGAATGCACCAACATGACACATCATACTCACATAACTTAATAGTAATAAATAATGTTTTAACTTGTGAATGAGTAACTCATAATGTGAAACAATGATAGTAGTGTATGAAATGTACTTATCATTCTTAAAAATGTGTGTATATGAAGTTAAGCATTTTTTTCTTGTGTGTGTGTGTGTGTGTGTGTTTAATCTCTTACTATCTTCAAAGGGGCAAGGCTATAAAATCTCCCTTGTTTGCTGCTCTGGAGCCTGAAGCTTTTCTCTCAGAGTTACCCTATTGGAGGCACTATCTCCTGTTGTGCATTATGCAACGTTCTGAGGTTCCAAGGTCAGAAATGGAAACATGGGATTGTTCATAAGAATCAGTAGTTGGCAGTTCTAGCGTTCTGTGAGCAAGAGAACACTGGAGCATCCTCACCCATGGATAGGCTCTCTCTCTGGGTGAGAGAGGAGACAGAGACAAGGAGGAGCAAGTCAGAAGACAAGTTCTCTTTCCCTTGAGCCTTTGGTGCCACCTTGCATCTTAGAGGCTTAACATTTCCTGAGCAAGGAAGAAGTGGAGTATGAAACACTGTTCATTGAAAGAAAAAAGATGATGCTTGTTCAATTTGTGCATGCCTCTGTGTTTTAACTGCTATTATCCCAACTGGGCCAGTTGTGCAGCCCTGATCAAGTCTCCGGGCTTCCCTGAAACCCTGCACATAAGCAGGGATCTCAGTGCAGGGTTTGAGGTCTTGTCACCACGCAGGTGTGTAGTGGACGTTGTGAACTCTGCATGGATCCCTGTCTCTGCAGATGCTGGAGCCTCTACCTACATGTACGAGTTTGAGTATCGCCCAAGCTTTGTATCAGCCATGAGACCCAAGGCAGTGATAGGAGACCATGGTGATGAGATCTTCTCAGTATTTGGATCTCCATTTTTAAAAGGTAATGTGTCTTTGCTGCCAGAGGCCTGGGCATTAGGAGGCCTCAACTTGAGTCCTGGCTTGACGACCTGTGCAAGTTTCTCCTTTTCTCCCCAGTTAGCTTTCCATCCACTCTGTAGCTGGGTTGAGCTATACCAGGAATCAGTCCTGAGCTTTCACACACATGAAGGAAGCTTGTGTTCATGTGTCCCCAGACACAGATACTCTCAGAATCATGACCTGTAGTGCCAGTAAGAGAGATGTTAGGCCAGCCACAGGCTTTACTTTGGGGGAGGCGTGACACTGATGGACTTTCTTCCCATAAGAGCATGCTGGGATTTGAGCGAAGAAACAGTTCATTTCTAACCCTGGACAAAGTCTATCATATTTTACCCATGTGTCTGTCTATATATCTGCATCATATATTTGCCATCTTTTGTAACATGATACTTAGGGAAGCTTTCACCGTTGTCTTCAGTGCACTGCTTTTCAGTAGTTATGTATAATTAGCACTCTAATTCATGTTTCTCATGAAATCAGTATCTCTGGGCCTCTCCCTGTTTGCTGATGTCTTAGGAACTTTGGAGAAAGAGAGATTAAGAAAAGACCCAAGAGCTAGCAACCCTACAAAGACTGAGGAAACTCACAGTTGTGGGGTTTCGGTCAGGTGTGTGAGCATGGGTGACAAAGGAAGCCAGTATGCGAGAATCTATTCTTAACTTGAAGTTTAGACTATCAGCCAGTGTGTTCTTAAAAGGTAGGTTTTGAGATAGTAAGATGTGGAAAAGGTCAAGACTCTGAACTTCTCAGAAGCTCCTAGGATGATGACCATGATCAGAGTCACTCTTGCTATGTGACTGCTAAACAAACAAATAAACAACCTACCAACCAAAGCCATTCTGTAAGTATCTGAAGTTTACTCTTTCTTCCCACCAGATGGTGCCTCAGAAGAGGAGACCAACCTTAGCAAGATGGTGATGAAATTCTGGGCCAACTTTGCTCGGAATGGGTGAGTCTTGTGACAAAGAAGGGACAGATCTGGAGGTGTGGTGAAGTTGTGCTTGTTGGAGGGGAGTGTTTTCTAATGTTTGAGTGGCCAACCACCTGTCTCCGTGACCACAGCACTCCAACAACGAAGGCTAGAGTAATCTGATTTATAGCTTTGACGGAGCTTTTGAGAAAATTCAGCATGAAGGATGGAATGTGAATTTTGGCTCAGCAACTCAGAGGGTTCAATTCTTTCATTTGACCTGCTTTCCCAGGTTGTTTGTCAGTGTGGAACATGGTAGGATAATGTTATGGCTAGATCTCTTTGTCTCTCCATCTCACTGGCAGTCAGACAGTAGAGATAGAATAAAAGATGAGGGTCTTAACATACTCATCATGTCCCTTAGGATGAGCTCCTTCCAGCTAAGCCCACCTTTTAGAGTTCCCACTATGTTCCAGGAGCACTCTCAGTTGAGGATCAAGTCCAAGAGGGCTAATATTAATCCGTGAGGCTCCATGTTCAGCATCCAGAAATCTTTTGGTTAGTGTGAGTTCTGAAAGACTTGGGAAGCCCTTTCCCCAAAGCCTTTGGCTCCCACAGCCTCTCTGGGATTGATTGAGATCATAGTCTGATCATACCCTAGGTAGAAGGTTCAAATCCTGTCTCTTCTAACTCATTAGACTCTCTATTCAGAACTCATCAATTTTATTCTCAGAGATTTAAGCATCATGCTTTTTTAATGCTGTCGACAGGGACTTCAAATCTTTCTTTTGCAATCTAAGCAGAAGCCTTGATGACCTCATTGCACTTACATTTTGACAAAAAGGAAGTCGGGGCAAAGGTGAAACTAGAGACAGCTCCTGAGAAGTCCTGTGAGCAGCTTTCATTTATATTTTTTATTTTTTAAATTTTAACATAGATTTTTTTAATTAGATATTTTCTTTATTTACATTTCAAATGCTATCCCCTTTCCTAGTTTCCTCTCCGAAAATCCTCTATCCCTTCCCCCTTCACACTGCTCGCCAACCCACCCACTCCCACTTCCTGGCCCTGGCATTCCCCTATACTGGGGCACAGAATCTTTGCAAGACCAAGGGCCTCTCCTCCCACTGATGGCTGACTAGGCCATCCTCTGCTACATATGCAGCTAGAGCCACGAGTCCCACCATGTGGTTTCTTTGATTGGTGGTTTAGTACCAGGGAGTTTTGAGGGGTACAGATTAGTTCATATTGTTGTTCCTCCTATAGGACTTCAGACCCCTTCAGCTCCTTGGGTAATTTCTCTAGCTCGTTCATTGAGGACTCTGTTCTCCGTCCAATGGATGACTATGAGCATCCACTTCTGTATTTGCCAGGCACTGGCATAGCCTCACAGGAGACAGCAATATTAGGTTCCTGTCAGCAAAATCTTGTTGGTATCTGCAATAGTGTCTGGGTTTGGTGGTTGTTTATGGGGTGGATACCCAGGTGGGGCAGTCTCAGGATGGTCATTCCTTCAGTCTCTGCTCTGAACTTTGTCTCTATAACTTCTTCCATGGATATTTTGTTCCTCCTTATGAGAGGGATCGAAATATCCACATTTTGGTCTTCCTATTTCTTGAGTTTCATGTGTTTTGGAAATTGTATCTTGGGTATTCTGAGTTTCTGGGCTAATAGTCACTTATCAGTGAGTGCATATCATGTGTGTCCTTTTGTGATTGGGTTACCTCACTAAGGATGATATCCTCCAGATCCATCCATTTGCCTAAGAATTTCATAAATTCATTGTTTTTAATAGCTGAGGAGTACTCCATTGTGTAAATGTACAACATTTTCTGTATCCATTCCTCTGTTGAGGGACATCTGGGTTCTTTCCAGCTTCTGGCTATTATAAATAAGGCTACTATGGACATGGTGGAGCATGTGTCCTTATTACAAGTTGGAGCATCTTCTGGGTATATGCCCAGGAGTGGATCTTCTGGTAGTACTATGTCCAATTTTCTGCTTTCATTTTGAGCTGGTGCATGCAACTCTGGCTTCTCAATGAAGCAGTCTCTTCAACAGGGTACTCTGCTTCTACTCAGCTTTAATCATTGTCCTTGGCTATGGTGGTAGGGGTGGTGACAGGGTTGATTTTTGTGGGTTTGTTTGGGTTTTGTTTTTGTTATTTGGCAAGATTGTGTTTTTCTATTCTTCCTGTTGTTTTTGCCTATGAGTCACACCACAAATATAATTAAGAACAAAACAAACCTTGCTATACTACCTAGATGCTATTGTACCTTTGAATGTCCTCCACCATTGAATACTCTTTAACTCTGTACCCCATATGATATCAGAATGAACAAATATAGGCAAATCTGTTGTGAGAATGGAGCACAAGTCGCCTCTAATCCAGGTATCCTTCTCTATGGAGCCACCATGAGCTTGGTTTCTCTACCTTTCTTCCCTATTAGAACCTTCTAGAATCCCCATAAACCCCCCTTACTGCATTCTTCACTCTATACAGCATACTCCAAACATTCGCAAACTCCTTCACATACCAAAAAAAAAAAAAAAAAAAAAATCATCAGAACCACAACATGAAGTGGGGGGGGGGGCGTTAATCTCAGCAAGATCTACTTTTTAGTAATATTTTTAGTAGTAATTCTGTGTGTTATCATCTTTCAATTGCTGAGACAAAATTCCCAACGTTTATCAACTTAAAGGATGAAGGTTTGATTTTGGCTCTTGAAATTTTCACTTTGAGCCTGTGACAAAGTGGACTGTGGTGGCTTTAGGTGGCATCTCATTTCTTGGAACTCAGGAAACTGATGTAGTTGTTTTGTTTTGTTTTGTTTGCTTGCTTCATGTGTGTATGTGTGTGTGTGTGTGTGTGTGTGTGTGTGTGTGTGCGTGTGTGCGTGCATGCATGCATGTGCATGTGTGTGCATGTGTGTACAGTCAGGAAGCACTGAGATAAAAGACTGAAGTCCCAACATGGTGCAAAGCAGACCCTCAGTGACCAGATTCTCCCAAAAAGGTGCCACCTTCTGATGTCCCCACGAGTCCTAACAAAAATGTGATCTGAGCTTCAGCTTTCAACACATGAGACTCTGGAGGAGGGCTAAGATCTAAAGAACACAGGACTTTCTAAACATGAGCAGGCTGCCCTAGGAGTTAAAGAACTGGCATGGCAGTGGAAGGTAGTTTCTTGGCAGAGATCTGACAAGGTCTCCTTGAAAAGAAATCTCAGAGCACCATGGGAACAGCACATTTGCTTTGGTGAATTTCTTTTCTTTTTTTCTTTTAATTCTGTTCACAGGAACCCTAATGGTGGAGGGCTGCCCCACTGGCCAGAGTATGACCAGAAGGAAGGGTACCTGAAGATTGGGGCCTCAACTCAGGCAGCCCAGAGGCTGAAGGACAAAGAAGTGGCCTTTTGGGCTGAGCTCAGGGCCAAGGAGGCAGCCGAGAGACCATCCCACAGGGAACATGTTGAGCTTTGATCAGGAGGGTCAGCTGTGCTTGAGAATCTGGAATCAAAGGAGTATTATTCCACAGAAGATTTTTTTAGAGAAATAACACTTTGAACCTGTAACATTATATGGTATTTTATACAAATGCATTAAAAAGGAAATATTTATCTCCTTTAACTTGTAAAAATAAAACACTGTTTTGAAAATCAGAATTGGATCAATGTCTGTCTCGGCAGGTTTTAGTTATTTTTTTTTCTTTTTGTATTTATTTATTTATTTATTTGCTTGTTTCTTTGTTTTGTGTATGTTCATGTGTGTGCAGTGAAGCTTGAGAAAATGCCTCCATCAGATTGCCTGTGGGCAAGTTTGGAGGGCATTTTCTTGATTGATGATTGATGTAGGAGGGCCCAGCCCTCTATGGGTGGTGCTGGGCTGGGGCTGGGGGTACTGGGTTGCATAAGAAAGCAATCTGAGCCACCCATGGGTAGCAACCCAGGAAGCAGCAGTCCTTCCTGGCCTCTGACTCAGTTCCTCCTTCCAGGTTTCTACCATGAGTTCTGGCCTTGGCTTCCCTTAGGGAACTATGATTCAGCATGCATAGCCAAATAAACCTTTTCCTCTTCAAATTCTTTTTAGTTATGGTCTTTATTGCACCAATAGAAACCTAATTAATGCAGTGTCTTTGGCTCAAAATTAGTCTATGTGCCTCAGAGAGGGACAGATGAAGAGAGAGGAACCATTAAAAAACAACAACAAAAAAAACCCTTTCCCACTTTCCCAGTGAAGACTTCCCCCTAGATGCATAGATGTCATCCCTCCTTTGGTTAACTGTCTACCCCATGTATAATCTATCACCTCCAAGAACCCAGTACCCCACTGGCAGAATTGCACAGAAACTGTATGAGGATACAGAGAGTGGCTGGACTTGCAAATGATGGTCTAGTAACCCTCTGCAATGCCTTAATTTCTTTATAGGGTCCCAAGGAATCTTTTACAGATATTCTTCACCTTTCTGATTAAAAGGCTGTTATGCTCAGGAGATACTTTTTCACAGCCGTTATGAACATGTCTCACCTTTCCTTTCCAGAGAGATGTTCTCATAAATAAAATGAGACTGACCAGAGTTTTCTAAGTGCTAAAGGCAATGTGTGGTCTAAATAAGAATGCAAAATTAATTGAGAACCACAGACCCAAGAAGAAGCTTACATCCATCCAAGACTCCTCTGCAGATATCTACCAGGTGTTTATGAATAAGTCTGTGGACATGTTGCAAGACTGGGAGAAAATTTGTCTCTAGGAATGCACAAAACACACCACTACTCCATTTCCATAAGGGAACCATACTCTACCCACATGTGGGAATCTTTAGATACCAGATGAAGGCTTATTGCAGCCAAGGGAAAAAGTTGTAAAGTTCTGTAACCCATCGCATGAACAGAACATAGTACTGGACCTAAGTCATGAGAGAGCTTTTACTCTTACTGAGAAACAGGGTCAGTGAAAAGGCTTCATCTTATCCACCCAGGGTTCTAAGGTTAAGACAAGACAATGACTACAAAACTCACTCCTCATTAGTATTAAGTCAGTAAATGTCCTGTATCAGCTAGTGGGTGTGCCAGTGTGGGAGGACTCTCTGGAGTCAGGAAAGCAAGAAAGAGCAATATCAAAGATGTGAGGCAGAATTAATGTGTGCTATTTTATTTTAAATTTCATGTAGCTTATATTTTAGTGTAAAGTTATAATGCGATAGTTCAAAGATGGGTACTGAAAACTCAAGTCAACCATTAATGATGTTTCAACCTTTGATCACTGTCTTTCTGCCTCTGCCTTATTGAGCTTCATTTGTTATTCCTCAGTTCCATTTATTTATCTTTTTGCAAAGCACAAAATTTTATTCTCAAGCATGAAGAACAGTCCATATATACAATGTGTATATATCCGACAATTTCATTATCCACTCTCATGGGGCCAGTCCAAGTGAACAAGTGAACAAATTGTTAAGGGATAAATAGTCTCTAGGGAAACCAGGGCGCAGCAGGCTGTATGCCCTGAAAACAACTTAGAGCTTCTAGAAGGCAGGGGAATACTAGAACGACATCATTTGTAATGCTGTCATTGATATCAAATCAGATTAAATATTAGTGGTTAATCTTTAATCATGATATGGGTCTAAAAGGACAAGTGAGGGGATCTTCACTGGACTCTTCTAGCTGAGTGGCTACAGCCCAGCATCTTGGTAGGATGGTGTCAGTAGGGCTCCAGAAGAAGAAACACCACCTGGGTATACCTTATGGACCAGCCACCACCAGCAAGTCCAACACCGCCAAGACTATTGCTCATGCTGACCCCTCTGTGGCCATGTCAAAAGGACTAACCAAGGACTTTAACTGTTGCATGGACAACACGATTATCTGGCAGGAAGAAGAAAAGATTATATCCAAGGTCATCCTGGGAGGATCCAATGTCCACATGGACTGGAATTGCAAATCCCATGTGCATGGCAACCCATGGAAATACCATGCCCTTTGAGCAACACCAGCCATTAAAAGACAAAATCTTCAGATCTCTGCTCATGGGTGGACTGGGCTCAGTTTCAATAGATTAGCACAATTTCCAAACAAGAGATCAACAACCTTTTCAAATGGACAGAGTTCAACAAACAGTGATTCATGAACTTTGAGGTGCAAAAGGGCCTGTCCAATAAATGCCCACTCACCACCCATTTTTTTAAAAAAACATAAAGTTCTAGGAAAGAGCTCTTGTTATTTGCTGCACCCACTCCAGTAAAAACTGTGTGGCAGGTCCAAAAGCTTGAATGCAGTCCTGAGGCAAAAAGTTTCCTTAGTCTCTTGGAGCCTTGGCATCCCATAGCATAAATGCTCCAAATTTGTCCCTGCGATAGTGTGGAGGGTCTTGCATGCTTTCTTGAAGTATTTTACTGAATAGGAGCTAGAAATCTCAGGGCCACTTCAAAATAGTAAACTTAGAATTCTCATTACAGACATGAATGGCAGCCTGCATTACCATAATAGTAGAAAGAAGGTGGGTTGTGGTCTAAGGAGGAACTGGAGTATTGTATTATTCATGAAAGGGTTAGTAGAACCGTTAGTAGAATGTAATTTCCCTGGTGCATGTTTTTCACTAGGCACAGAGGAATAACATAATTAGGTATTTACTAAGGGACCCCTGGTGGTGGGTTTAACAACAGACTAGAATGGAACCTGGGCCCTTTCACCTGGCTCCTGTTAATAGCTGATTTTAGATAGGGCTGATCTTATCTCAGTTATAAACACTGCCTAGTTCCTGTAGGTCTTTATGTATGCATTTCTCTGTTTTGTGTCAGATAACTTCAATGTACCTTGGCTGATGTGTCACCTAACTTCTTTGTTTTCTTCTGTAGTACAAGTCTGATGCTCGCTTTGAGAAATTACATTCAGATACAGCACTCTCTCTGTGTCAGTGTCTGTTTGTCACTTTTCTGCTGACTCCCTGCCCACCTGAATACCAGGACCCTGATTCTCCTGCGCATTGAGGGGCCAACTGAGTCCAGTCTGCAGCGGTTATTCCTTCTTACTATGTGACTCCTATCAAATTATTGTCAAGGTACAATTACCATCCTGATGTTCATATGGATTTGTAGATTCTTTTATGAAAATCTGATTCACCTATGAATATATGAACCAGGGTAGGAATTCTTATAAGAAAAAAAAAATCATCTTGTGAAATTCACCATGCTGTCTCTACTTGGTTCTGTATTGATGACTGTGATGATGACTCAGTCATATCAAGTACAACCTTATGGAAGCAGAAATTCAACAGAAGGCCCAGAGAGATGCTTTTTACAGAGGCAATCTCAACAAAGTAATTTTCCAGGTTAAAAAGAGGCTTCTGGACCCCTTTGGCCTGGTTAAAAAGGATGTCCAGAGATGTCTCTAGGCAGCTAGCAGTTGCCTCTTTCACCCCCAACAAGGTTTCACAGGAGTTAGTATTGATGAATGATAAGGTCAATAACCACATGTTGACCAACCTGGATCCCTTTCATTTGGTTGTAGTTTTCAACAATAAGCAACTGCAACTCCAGCATATTTGGGATCTATTACAATGTCTATAGGATCTCTTACTCCAGGAGTGGGTGTTCACATAAGTGACAATAACCAGGAATGAACCTTAGGCTAGGGTCAGTGCCTTGGTTAGTATAATATGCTCTGCCTGTTGATAGTCCTGGGTGGGGGGAGCCATGACTCTACAGTTATGTTCTAGCTGGCAGTAGAGTATGTCTTGCATGGCTTCTTACATTTTGGTTGAGCTCTGTATAAACTATGTTGGGTCCAGGCAAAGGGGAGTCAGAAAGGTAAAGAAAGTGGTCTAATAGCTCAACAATCAAAAGAATTAGTATTTGTGACTTTGAAGAAACACAAAAGAGAACAAGTATAGCAGAGTTGGGGGAGCATCAGTGTGGGAAGGTTAAGGGCGTTTGTAGTAGAATGGTATGTATAGCATTAGCGTGAGTAGGAGAAAAGGTGTGTTGTTCAATATCCATGAGTTTACTTATGTTTTCTTGTTTCTTTTGCTGTTGATTTCTAGGTTCATTTCATTGTCAAATATAATACCCCCCCCCCAATAAAAAGCTTCAGTTTTTGTTGTTTGTTAAGATCTGCTTTGGGAATCATATTATAGAGGAAGCCTCATGAGCTGCTGGGAAGATTCTGGGCTCTGCAGCGTTTGGGTGGGATGCCCTGCAGAAGTATATTAAGTCCATTAGACTTATATTAATGTCATTTACCTCAGATGGTTCTCTGGGTTTTGGTCAGGCTAGTCTATATATTGGTGACAGTGAAGTGTCAATGTCACCTTCCCTTGGGTTTAGTCTGTTTATTAACAAATACTTTTTTTGAAACTTGTAATGCTGATGTTTTGGTGAATAAATGTTTAGAATTGTTATATCTTCATGATGAATTTTTCCCTTAATCAATATAAAGTAATCCTCTTTGTGACTTTCTGACTAATATAAAGTCTGTCAGATTTGGAACAAAGACAATTTCTTCCTTTCTGTTTCTGGCTTCTTGAAAAGCCTTCTCCATCATTTGATCCTAGGCTGTCTTTGTCTTCCATGGTAACAAGCACTCTGTGGAGGCAAGAAACAGGTGAATCCCGATTTCTTTTTTATCTAATCTCCTAGTTTATATCCTTTGGTTAGGGAATTGAGAGCATTACATTTCCCATTTGTTTGCTGATTTGGTAATATTTGGTATCACCTCTTCTATTTGGTTAACTACAACTGCACAGAGCAGGGAAAAGTCCAAAGGAAGTTTGACCCATGTGGCTCCAGCATTCTCATTTGAAATCAAGCTTTATCTTCTCTGACCTTGCAGCCTTACATGCAGCCTCTTTGGGTTCTACTCAATGCTACTTCTGTGATATTTTCTTTCTAAGAGACTGCCTGTTTGCTTCTCTGTTCAAGGTGCTCTCAAACATAGTGATACTGGCGTATCCAGTGTCTCCAAGCACTGCAGGCTTTGAGGAACCTTATGGAGAAAACCTATGTGATGAATGGGCTTCTGCCAGGCTTGATGATGAAAATATTATCATGATGCTTTTGAGTATAAAGTCGGTGTTGATGAATAGACAAGGCAGTACATCCAGAGAAAGAGAGAGGGATGGGGGAGAAAGAGAGAGATTTCCATTGCTGTAGGCCATGCTGGAGAATGACTGTGTGCTACTTCTAGTGTGTGACAACATAGCTGGAAGAATGGGGAAGCAGCTAAGTTAGTTAGATCCAGTGGAGCATGAACTTCAAAAACCATAACTAGCAGCATGATTATAAAATTGGGGAAACTGAGTGTTTTATTATTCAAGAATAAGAAAACGTTAAGTCTTTCCCAAATGGTGTTCTAATATACTCTTGTGATCCAACAGTGTGCAATGAGTCCGATTCTAGAATTTTTTGTACTTGACTGCTGGTGGCTCTTGGTGTCTACTCTAGAAAAGTTAGTGTGCAAGAGCAGGACTGGTTCTTACTTTGGTGCCAGCAGAATAGGCAGACACCATCTCCTTAACCACACAGTGCACTCTGACCAGTGTTGGTTCCGTAGACATGGTAGACCTGCTTAGGAGACCTGCCATGCCCCTCACAAAGCTCAAGATTGCATATAAGGAAACTGTTTACAGTATTTTTGGAACAAGCATGCTCGTGTGTGTGTGTGTGTGTGTGTGTGTGTTTTGTATATATGTGTCTTAGTCTGTATGTGTGTATGTGTCTGTTTCCCTCTTTGTGTGTGTGTGTGTGTGTGTGTGTGTGTGCATGTGTCTATGTTGTAGGTATATCAGTGTTACCTTCTAAGGCAATGTAAATACATGTGCACAGAGGTCTAGATTAGTTAAAGTAAAAGGAAGGCACCAGACATAACCCATAGGTACTCAAGAGGAAATTCAGGTCTCAACATTAATATTGGATAAATTAATACAGTAGAGAAAAAAATGGGAGACTTAATTATGTCTACAAGGTCTTCTCACCAGGTGTCCCGACCTACAGGACTGTGAACAAGGACTGGAGAACCACCTGAAAGAAAATGGGGGAACAAGAAACACAAAGAATGGACAGCAAAAGTAGAGGTCCTGATCAAGCTGACAAATTTTTATTTTTCCCACACAGGTTATGTACTCATAGGAGAAGGAAGGGGAGTGGAGGGAGATCGCTTTGTCTCTGGGTAATGCACCTGTTCCCAGGAACAGGATCTTGACTGGGTAAACAGTTCAGCAGGAGATCAGAACGGACTGGGTTACTAGGCACCTATCCACACTATTTATAGCTATGTGTTCTCTGCTGACTTCAGGATCTATGCCTATTTGTACTCAGCTGGGCTAGTACTTTCTCACAGAGGCAAAGACTTTATGCCAGCAAGCACTTAAGGCAGTTAATGTTCAAACAAGGTCACTCCCAACAACCAGAAAAAAATATGACAATTCTTAATTTGTAAACAGCTAATAACACAGTCACAGATGGTCAACTGGATATCTTGAGTCTGATTCCAGAAGCACACCTTGGTAAAGGTTTGAATACAGCTTGCATGGGAGATGGTGTTATCAGAGAGCACTGTGGGTAACTGAGGAAGTCAGAGGAAGGGGATGCTGGTGTGACTGCACTGTGTGTTATTTTACCCGACACAGTTTGATTCCTTACTAATTACCCATGGTTCATCCACTGTAGATGTTTGCTTTTCTGGCTACTACGATATTAATGGATATTTAGATTATAACTATACATTTTGTACTAATACAGCACGGATAGTAAAGATCAAACAAAAGGAAACTAGAAATGTAGTCATAAAAATGTCTCCCTATACTCAATTCCTCCCCACACTTTACGTGTTCATATATTGACTTATATCTTGTTCACTCTCTTCATTAGGTCTTTACTGCTATGAAGAGACACTGTGGCCACGGCAACTATTATAAAGGACAATATTTAATTGTGCCTGGCTTACAGGTTCAGAGGTTTAGTCCACTATCACCATGGCAGGAAGCGTGACAGCATTCAGGTAGCCATGGCACTGCAGGGCCTGAGAGTTGTACATCTTGTTCCAAAGACAAACTGGAGAAGATTATCTTCCAGGCAGCTAAGATAAGGCTCTCAAAGCCCACCCCCACAGTGACATACTTCCTCCAATAAGGCCACACCTACTCCAACAGGACCACACCTCCTAATAGTGTCACTCTCTAGGCCAAGAATATTCAAACCACCACACTACCATATTAATGAAGATTTTATTCCAATTAATCTTATCTTAGTTCTTATGGTAAATATATGAATGATTTACACACCAAATTTATTTTAGACCATTTGGGTTTGTTTGTGTAGTAATTTCTGAGCCTTCTCTTTTATTTCTGTACATGTTTCTATTTTCTTCTTACCGCTTAACATAGCTTTATATATTCCAGTTTGAAATTTTCCTTCAGAAGCTTTTAGATCACAAGTTTGATGGAGACTTAGTATCTCACTTTTGTCTGTCTGCAGATAAATGGATGCCCATCCTCCTTCCCACTAGGGCGGTCTCCATTCTTGCCTTTAGGTCTATAAGGTTTGTGTCCACCCTCTCCCTAGATTGTTGCATTTTCTGAGTTAAGAAACACATTGTTTGAAGTTTGAGGGCTGGGTTTAGATTTTCCTCCCTTCCTGGGTAGAAGGAGCCTCTCTTCTCTGGGTGCTTGAACTTGGTTGCATATCCTCTACCTGCCTTCTTCCGAGTATTTTTTTCACATACTAAAATCAAACACTCTGCCTGGGCTCCCTAAATGTCCTTAATTCTTATGAGGATAATTTGATGTGTGAACCCTTCAATTTGATATGTCATGGGGAGAGACAAATGGAGGATCTTGGTCACTGTTTTGTTCCATCAACTTTCCCAAAGAGCCACCTCACTCAGACCCATCAGTATGCAAATGTTCTCTCTTATAGTAGTCACCTCTGCTTCACTGTCATTGCAAAATATAAAATGGATTATCATTTTCTTCTTGTAAAGTATATAACTGGATTTCTTTTAAAGATTTTATTTTTACACACACATGCATGTACATGCGTGTGTATGTGTGTATGTGTGTGTGTTTTCAAGTGTCCCTGGAGGCCAGAAGAGTGTGCCAGATCTCCTGTAGCTAGAGTAACGTGTAGTTTTGAGTTGCTCAACATGGATGCTGGGAATGGAACTTAGGCCCTACACAATAGCAGCAAGGGCTCTAGCTCTTAACCACTGAGCCAATCTCTCCATTCTCAAGCAATTTAAATTTTTAAAAAGTCTTATTTTACTTACCACTCCCATTCCAACTGCAGACACCACTACTCTCCTGTTGAAGGAAATATTAAAAAAAACAAACGAACAACAACAAAAACCCAAAACCTGCCAACTCTCCGTGCTCCTTCTTCTCTCCACCCACCAACTCCCTGGTGGGGCAGGACAGAGCTCCTGTACTGCTGCTGGCAACTCCCTCCAGCTAGCCAACCCCCCCACCCACCCCCCCGCAGCGTCTGCCTTGCTTGTCCCTGAAGCCACTAGTTCCCTCCCTCTCCACCATCAGCAGTCCCACATTCCAGTAACCAAGTAAAGCAAAACTCTTAAAGCTGATAATTAACCCGATTTCTGTGTCAATAATTTCTTAATTTACAAGATGACAATACAATAATTTCAGAGCCAATTGATAATTATAAAAATTGTATCCCAATTATTCCACCCTTATGATACCATGACTACCTGTAGCCGGTTAAAGCCGTGCTGGTCACATCTTCCACCATCTTCCCTCCCCCCCAACCCCCCCTGTGATGCTCCCTGTCCCTGCAACTCTTAGTGCTGCCTCCCTTTTCCCTGTCCAATCACAAGCCTCTTCTGCTCTAATGCAATTGGATAGGGAAAATCCTGCAACATATCACCCTTTCTGTTTAATTAAAAAAACAAACAAACAAACAAACAAACAAAAAAACACAACTTTCTCTCAAAATATAAATTGAGCACCACTATTACCGTTTTGTAATTTATAACGTACAAGATACACCTAACACCCAGTCCATCATCTTTGTCAATTCAATAGAACCTCTTTCATCTATCCTAATTTAAAAGACTTATAATTTTATGCCTGACTTATGTCCTGGCTTTAGATGGTATGCCATCTGAAAAACATCCTCTCAAATCTGTTCTCTCAAAGTAAATAGCTTGGTTGCCTCCATGCATTTGCTTGCTGGTGCCTACCTTGGGAAGTTCAAGACACACTGAGCATTTCAACTTACACGTGTTTGCTTAAGAGGTTAGTTGAGTTTGTAGCCATTTGGTATCAGAGAGTGTGTAGTGTCTTTAAAGATAAAGAAGAGTAAACTCTTAGTGGGTGTGGCTTGGAGGTCCTAACAAATACCTTGAGAGCTCTTTGGAGGAGGGGGAGCTTTATGTAATTATGGTAATTGGTCTAGAGGTGGGTCCACAGCAAAGACTCCTGAACAAGACTTACTATTTAAGCAGCAGACACTTCCCTGTCTCCAAGAGTTCCTGTCCTTCCTTCCACCATGTGGCTCCGTGCTCTGGTCTGGGCTTCTCTTGCTGTTTGCCCAATTTTGGGTAAGTTCTTCTGGATTACAAACATTGGGTTACACATATGGAAATCTTTCTTTAATGAAGTAGGTGGAATGTATATAGGGCAAGCACAAAGCCGAGCAATGACCCTTGTACTGGCTTAGGCTGGCTCCTTTTATACTTCCAAACAGATTACTTTTTAGTTGGCCCTCTATTTAATGTCAGAAGGAAAAGAGACCTCAGGGGATTCAAGTGACTATCAATGACACAAGCTTAAAAGTGATTAAACTAACCATGAATCCAGGTTTGATCTACCTACCCCCTCTGATGTGTCCTCATGTTTTCTCAACTGTCAGGACACTCACCCTCACCACCCGTGATGGACACCACACATGACAAAGTCCTGGGGAAGTACACTAGTTTAGAATGATTTGAACAGCCTGTGGCCGTCTTCCTGGGAGTCCCCTTTGCCAAGCCTCCTCTTGGATCCCTGAGGTTTGCTCCACCAGAGCCTTTAGAGCCCTGGAGCTTCGTGAAGAACGCCACCTCCTACCCGCCTATGTAAGCCACTGGGGTGGTGACTTTTAGTGAGTATGTGTTCAGGTAAAAATTTAATGTTAATTGGACTTTCTGCCATACCTTAGTTCCCAAAGAAAAGACATACAGCCTTTATATTTATAGTAATATTTTAAAGAACTGGAGTTGGGCAGATATTTCATCTCTAAGCTATTTGGTCTATTTCTCTATCAATAACCCTGAGATAAAATTTACCATGTTTCACCTGGGCTGCTCTTACACCAACTGGCCAGCCTTTATGGACATGTTTTCATGATTCACCTAACCAATGGCATCTTATCCTCTCTTCACCTTCTCTCCCCTGTCTTGTGGTCCTGCCTCAGGCCCCAAGCCCAGGAACTGAAATTCTGTTTACCTCTCTTCTTCCCAGCTACAGGCTATAAGCATCTCTATTGACCAATCAAGGATACCTTGGGAGACATGGTTACATAGCATCACTTGATGTAACTGAGGATTTCCTCTTCCCTGAGGCAGCCAGAGCCAGTACTTAGCATTGCAATACATAGCAACAGACCAAACCTATCTCACAGTGATGCAGGATGGAGATGAGGCCATCCTCTGACTAGCTATATTAATAGTTATTACTGGCACACCTGAGAACATGATTAAATATGATCTAGATAATGAGTACTTTCGTAATTTTCCAAACTCTTTGTTTAGCACAAACTTACGGAGCACCTGTGGTGAATCTGTAATGTTCTGGGTTTTCAGAAACTATTAAGGGAAGCAAATATGTACTTCATGAATCCTTCATTGTATTTGGATGGAAAGGGAAAAAGATGAATCTGTAGATTAGTACATCAATTATATAATGTCATAGAATATCCTGTTGGAAGATGAAGATATTGGACCTTAGCAGGCCAAGCAACAAGACCTTTGTGTTGCCCACTCCACCTGAATATGGAAGCTTGGGGTCAGGCAGGAAAGAAATTCATCTTAGCCCACCCAGCACATTATGTCTGATACAAGGCTAGAATTTAGCTTTCCTGAGGTTCTCCCACGATGCCCTTCCCTACATCAACCTACAAGAGGTTGCCTATCAATGTAGCTGGCTGTCTTGGTAAATGGATGTCTTCTGAGAACTATACAGCACATTTATCTGGTGTAGGAACACTGTCAACTACAGACCACCATACAAAGACCAGGAGGACAGAGCCCTGTCCAGGAACTGCAGGAAGTGACATCTCATAGAGTAGGTCACTGTACAGTCATCTTTCTCCTTGGTTCAGAACATCCCAAAAATCTCCAGGAAGAAAAGAGATACTAAGATCTTCTCCATCCATAGGACTTAGAGAACCCAGAGATTTCCATGATTTCCACATGTCACCCATGGAAATGACTTCAATGAAGTAATAGGAACTACTTTTATAGGCTCAAATCTCTTAGTGCAGGATCAGGCCCAGGTAAGGGGCTCACTCTGGTGGACTCTCAGATGTTCTCTCCCCTCCCAGGTGCTCCCAAGATGCAGGTTGGGCAAAGCTAATCTTGGATATATTCAGTACCAAAAGGGTGATCCTGCCTCTCAAGGTTTCCAAAGACTGTCTCTACCTGAATATTTATAGTCCTGCCAAATTGACAAAAGGCAGCCAATTGCCTGGAAGTGTGGGAAAAATTGGTCCAGACTTTAAGTTTGAGCATCTAGATCTTCCGTGGCCTTAGAAGATGATAAAGGTAGCAGGGTCCAGGAACACATAGATCAGGACTGATTCAGAGACCACAGCTTCCTTACAGTTTTCACTTGAGTTTTTCTTCCAGTGATGCCAGACTTTTGTAGAGAGCACTATACAACTCACATGTAATTTCCCAAGTCTTCACAGGATGGAAGGACAAGAACTGCTAATCCTACTTAGGAGAATCCTATCCTGATGGCAGTTAAGTCATGATTTCCAATAAAGTCACAACTGGGAGGAGTCTTAGGGGGAAACTGAACAACCCAACATGATACAGATAGAGAAATGGAAGTTATGGTGAGGAAGAATAAAGAGCATGAGGAAGTGGAGATTCAGGTCTCCTGGTTTTCATGTGGGTCCTCATCCACAGGACCAGTGGAACAGGGAGATGATTTCATTCTCAGGTCACCAGTGACAGCATTATTGAAAGATATATAATTTCACTCTCCCATGAAGGGGAGGGAGGATGCTGGAACAATCTCAAAAGCATGTTGCCTGCCTGTAGGCAGCACCCCAGCGTTTCACTCTGCCTCATTTCCATGTCTGACTGCCTTTGGCACAGTCTGATGACCAAATGATTCAGCATTTCACACGGAAACACAGTGCAGGAGAAGGGGCAGGCTGCCAGGTAAAGATGACAAGATTGGGAGAGAGTTTTCTAAGGAAGGCAATCTTGAGTTTGTAACAGGTCAGCACCCAACAAACTTCCCAGAAGACCCCTGTGTGAGACTCAGGAATGGGGGACAAGTTGTGGAAATGTGTGCTAATATGTTGGTGTTCAAAACTCAGAAGGAGATAAGCAAGCAAAACAACAACAAAAACCTTAGTGACACCCATTCTTTAAGTCCTATAAAGAGTGAGCATCCCAGAGGGCATCCTTATCTGGCCTTCTCATTGGGAAGGGACACAGAATGCTGCTTATAATAGACTTGGAAGTATAAGTACTATCTACCATGGATCTTCCTGGCTATGCCTCCTTGGGACAGCTGTCAATCCTCTCTGTGCATCCAGTCCCTCATTTGTAAACTGTGAATAGCTGTTCTGTGTCTGAGATGGATTTGTCCACAAGTAGAACTTGCATCTGTCCCTGATTCTCCATAATTGTTATCAGCTCCACTCAACATTGGAGCCCTTGAGACTGTTTATCAAGAAGTCAACAGCTATTGTTGGAATAGGAAGACGGTAGAACCTTAGCAGGCCAGCAAACAAGACCTTTGGAAGCTTTACTCCCCATACATGAACCAGAGGTTCAGGTACCTAAAGAGTCAAATATGGGGTCAAAAAAAAAAGAAACATTTAATCTGTTCTCACACAGCCATGCTTTCATGGATTGTTCCAACAGGTCTATGAAGATAATCACAATCTCTTCAACACATCATTAACCCACAAGCCTCAGACTCAGCCTTCACTCTTGGGTATCCACAATTGATCTCTTGCAAGCTACAGAGATTCAGAGGGTGAAAATGGGGATCTTGAGATCATGATCACAGGAGACCCTCTAGCTTCAGACACATGCACTAGAGACACAGGTTCTGAATATTAAACCTGGATCTACTATCAAAAAGATGAGAGCAGAGCCTTTTCTTAACCTCTCAGCCTGTTTCCTCACATGAGAATTGTCATATAAAAGCTCAGTGAGTATCAAGCAGGATCCCAGTTCTGCCTGAGAGCCAACAGCCATGCTGACACATTAGGGTCTGCCTCATGGCTCAAGAGCCATCTCACTGCACTCTGGTCATGGACTGGAGTTGTTGGTCAGCTCAGCATCAGGCTGACAGGAACTAGCATCAGGATCAAACCCTGAATAATTCTCTTACTGGCTGTAGTTTCTCAGCAGGAAGCTTCTCTTCCATTTCTTATCTCTTACACGGGAAAATATTATTCCTTCCCATATGGAGAGTTTATTATTTATAGCACACATAGATCAAATCTTGGTTCATTATACCCCCAAAATATTCTCAAATTAATTGTATTATCACAATATTATTTTACACACCTTCATCTCTTTCTTGTTCTTTATGTTATTTAAATTAAAGAACATGGATTATAGATATTCTACCCCTCCTCTACTCAAGTTTCATCAGAAAGCCTGGATCACTCAAGATTCTGAGATGATGGTAGCCAAATGAAGAAAGACCATATTGAGTGAAGTGGATGTGAGCTGGCTGGGAGTAGCATAGTGGGAAGACTCTGAAAAACTGAACAAAGTCCTTTGAACACTACAGAGATTCTCTCGAGAGTGATGCACCCAATGGCACATTAACCTTGCACCTAGCCTCATCTCCTCATGCCCTTCCAGTGCTCATGACTGACTTCCACAGCTATGAATTGTGGAACCATGATTACCTTTTGCTATCACCACAATCAAAGTCCTATACCTCTGACATTTATAGTTCCTACACTCACCTGTTGTTATAAGTCTGCACTTTGAATATCATAGCTGCTCCAGCCAGTGGGCTGAAGTGATCTGTGAGACAACGAGTGGGTCCTATCATGTCTATGCCCAATGGTTCCCTCCTCAGATGATATAGAGGACCCTGCAAAGTCTTTGTTCCATCTGAACTCCTCTGTCTTACATTCACATATCTATTCCCATGGCCCTGAGACTCTGTTCCTGATGCTTCTAATTGAAATCCCCTTTGCAGTTACTGATGAAACACATGGGCTCATTTATTTCTCTTTCCTGATGTTGCTGCTTCAAATAGAATTTTCCCAGTAAATGTCACCTACAGCCCCACATTGACCACTTGTATTTTTCTGCTAGCTGACTTACTCTCTTCTCGAGTACTTGATTCTGCTCTCCAGTGTGAGCTAAGCATAGTCAGAGATTTTGTTTCTCTTATTCTCTATCTATTCGGGCAATGTTGGATGTACTATGGATCCGCAGTGCAGTATATAGTTGCTAGAACATGAGTGTAGAGCCCCATATAAATCAACACATTCAGGATTATAGGCAGCCCCCTGTCAGTGATGTGATGTCCAACCTGATTCTGAAAGGCTCACTGAACCTTCCCAGGCCTCCTGGCTCTTGAGAACCCTGCCATGACATCCCTGTCCCCATTCCACCCTGTCACCTTGCAGCACAGGTGATGAACACAGCCGAGGGAACTGGGCTCACTTGGACCAGTTGGCTGCACTATGCTGGGTCCAGGATAACATTGCAAACTTTGGAGGGAACCCGGATTCCGTGACCATCTTTGGAGAGTCATCAGGAGGTATCAGTGTCTCTGTCCTGCATGTTTACATTAAGGAAATTCAAGACCCAAGATCAGTCTGGGGCTTCCCCTGAGTTTAAGAAGACAGCATCGGGTTGTCTTAGGGATGAGAGGAAAAGGGGTAGGAGAGATGGAAGATCCAGTGGGGAAGGGTAGGGCAGAAGATGTGGGTCACAGACATGGGCTGGGCACATGAAGTGTCTTGCTGATGTGTGGAATTGAGCCATAGGAACTGTGAGGGAAGCTACAGATGTTCTAGGAGCTGTAAGAAACCTTGCCTTCCTGAAAGTTGAGCAGACATTCAGTTATGGAACCAACACACACTGGCTTCCTACTTAAATTCTCAGAGGAAAAAATTTAGAATTTTAATCAGTTACTATATTTAAGTCACAATTTTTTTTAAAGTGTGACCTTTTGTACACAACATTAAAATAAATGATTAACTATTTCATGCAATATTGACATAAGATTTAGTAAGTAGAGAACATGGTCAGTATTTTGAAGAACATAAGAAGAGGTGAGGGAAGGCTGGAGAGATGGCTCAGTGGCCAATTGCCTGCTGTTCTTCCAGAAATCCTGATGTAGGTTTCCAGCAGTCACATCCACAGATAACAACCACCTGGAAACAGAGGAAAAAAATCTTATTTTAAAAAGATTCATTTTATGTATATAGGTGTACTGTAGTCATCTTCAGACATACCAGAAGAGGATCCCATTTCAGATGGTTGTGAGCTACCCTGTGATTTCTGGGAATTGAACTCCAATTGGAGGAACAGTCAGTGCTCATAACTACTGAGCCATCTCTTCAACCCAGAGGAAATTTCTTAAGGAAAAAAAATCTCTAAAACCCCCTATGAAGAATCAAGTCTTAAATAACAACAAACCCAGAAAGTGATATTTGGCTGTTACATTTATTTTTTTTTCCGTCTTTTCTGATGTTCCATATACATTCATGTATATACACATAACTATATGAGACATCATATCTTTTTCTATATATATCATGCATCACTTATTCTCCATCCATATCCTCTTTCCTTTTTCTCTACATATACAGCAGTGTTGTTTCTTTAGTTCCTTTGTCCAAAACAAGCTTCTTGCCATATAGTAACATGTAAATGTTGTCCTTACTACTAAGCCCTCTTCTGCATTGCTACCTTTCTATAACTGTGTAATGTTGCATTGTCAAAGTAAATCCTAATTACCTAATTGTATATTAATATCTTGGACTAAATCCAATTTTTACTATTTGGACAATGCATGTGCTTTCTAAAAATGTTCACAGGTCTCTGTGATCTTTAGTGTTAGGGTAAATTCTGAACAGTAGAGACAGACAATTTGTACAGGTAGGTGTTACAAAGCCTTTTATTGCTATTGTCTTTCCAATAGTTTGGATTTTCTCTGATAGGTGCTAGTAGTGTGTTTTCACTCTGTGAAAACTCTGAATTTCTGCCACGTTTTGCTGATATGCTCTTGGGAAACATCAGAATAATAAGCTGTCTGGGATTTGGGCTGGGATGGATGAGAAGCAGTATTATTCACAAATCAGTCTTATCCACAAAGCACCAGGGTCTCCAAATGCATGGCCAGGAGATAGGGGGAGCCCTAAATAGCAAATGTGTCATGATTCATCATAACTTTGACTTTTCTTTCTACTGTGGAGAAATATTCCTCAAAGCAACTTAAGGAAGAGTTTATTTTGACTCACAGTGTAAGGATGCAGTTTACCATAGAGTGGGAGTCATGATTATGAGAGCTGAGGTGATTGGTCACATGGACCCATGGAGAGGATTCAGGACAGAAGCAAATGGTGCTGCCCAGATCACTGATGACTTTGGGTCTTCAAAATCATGTCTTTTAACATGGGTCAATAAATCAAACAAGTGTGGTATCTTTCCAAGTGACAACAGGATTCATCTCCAGAAACTTGCACCATGACAAATGTGTATGAGATGCAGACTAGGAAACCCCAGATTGGGGCAATTCCCCTTAGCTTTGATCAAACATCTGGAATTTAACTCTAGCTTGACTTTCTCCCTAGTTGCCTTTAGCATGGGCTGACTACCCAGTTAGTCTGCATTCCCATGTAAAGGAGTCCCAGACACTGGACAGGCTGCTAGTTGTGGGTTACAAGAATGCAACTGCCATTAGATATCTTCCAACCTCAATTAATTTGATACAGAAACTCCCCCACAGCTGTGCTAACAAGCTTATCTTTTAGGTGATTCCTGATTTTCTTTTTTTCAATTTGTTGTTAACCACAAGACCCACCTTAGGAGTATAAAATCTTCTCTCCCCTGCCAGGTCTTATCTCCCCTGGGCATGGACCTCTTCCACAGAGCCATTTCTGAGTAGTGGTGTGGTCATTAATACCAACCTGGGCAAGAAGAATATCCAGGCTATGAATTAAGTAGGTCTCAACCTGAGCATTCTTGCATCACTTTCTGAGCTCTCCTTGGGTCTTCCCTGGCTATTTTGGCTGCAGGTTGCAGGTGAGATAATCAATTCTAAAAGTACTATTGCTAAGCAGCAGTACTGTCTTTTGGCTCGCAGTGAAGGCACATTCTGCAAGTTCTGAAATACCTTCATGTGAGTAATGTTACTCAGATACCCTGTGATTCTGGACAGAAACTGAAATATGAGATTTTTTTTTTTGTAGCTAACCTGAAGGAAAGTTGTTAGTGAGTGGGAGAAGCAGGATATGAAACCAAAAAGACCTCATCCTTTATTTCAAATGGCCTCTTTAGAGGTATTCAAGTTAGAGAACATTTTGTCCAGTGATGTGTGTGTGTGTGTGTGTCTGTCTGTCTGTCTGTCTGTCTGTCTGTCTGTTTGTGTACATAACCATGTGTACAAGCTTATGTGAAATGACACACTCACGTTATTATTCCAATTAGTAACAGAGGCAATATTCTGTGGGATGTAGAATCTACCTCTGCTAATTTAGCGCAGTAATTCCCAAACATTCTAATACTGAGACTCTTTAGTACAGTTCCTCATGTACTATTGACCCTTAACCATAAAATTGCTTTTGTTGCCACTTGATAACTGTAATCTTGCTAATGTTGTGAATTGAAATGTAAATATCTGATATGCAGGATGCATTTCCATTTTTAAAAATTGGCCCAAAGGGGTCAAAATCAAAAAGTTGAAAATTTTCAATTTATACACTTTACAAACCCACTATCACCTTACAGAATAAGATGTAAGAGCAAAACCTGGTGATGCATGACTATAATCAAAATACCTGAGGAAGCAGACAGAAAGAAAAGATGATGAAAGATTGAAGCTATACTGACCTACTTAGTAAAATCCTATCACAAAAACTTCATAATCATTATCATCATCATAAATAAGAATGAATGAAAGAAAAAAGCAAGAGGTGGTGAGAGGAGAGGTAGGGAGATTGGAAGAGGGAAAGCAGAAGGAAGAGGAGGAGGAGGAGGAGGAGGAGGAGAAGAAGAAGACTGGGCTAGAATCTACTGTCAACATCAACAGAGATTATAGTCATTACTCTTGACCTCTGATGTTGCCTGTGATCTTTCTTGGATAATTGCTACTCTTTGTGGGTGTAATGACATCTCATCAGCTGCCATGGTTCAGTGCTTGTGCCAGAAGACAGAGAGTGAGCTCTTGGAGATCACAGTGAGAATGATAAATGTGTGTATCCCTTCTAGATGCCACTATTCTGTGTCCTTGGCCCCCAATTATATTTCTTTTGCTGTTCTTGTCCTGGATAGACTCTAAGGGGACAGTTTCTCAGATCTTAAGAGGAGTGTCAACTTCCTGACAACAACTGGGAATTTCATTTCCTATTATGAAATACCTTAGATGTCAAAAATTAGTCCAATTATATATTTCACGATGAAGAATTGCATGGAAGTCTTTCAAATCTATGAAAGCTTGCATTTGGAATTCTTGTAACATTTTAGTGAATAAGACATTCCATAGTCCTAAAACCAAAAACTACTATCCTGAATTTCAGGGATATTTAATTAGGAATTTTTCAGGAAAGTGTCACAGTTTCTATTGGTTGATATAAAAATTACATTATAACACAGTAGTAGACAACTTCTCTAGGATTTATGAGCTATTTCCTCACTTATGTTCCTAGGATAGCCATCTATTTCCCTATCTTTTCATCTATCATATGCTGAATCATTCATTCATGCTAAAACCATCCCAATCATTCATATCTTTTCATTAATTTGCTATAAATATATCCATAATTTTTCTTACATTTTCAGTATGTCCCTCATTCATGAATGATCCAATAAACACATATCTTTCATTCCTTCAACCATCCAAACAATGGACAATTATTCACTTAACTATGAAAAAAAGGTTTTGTCTGTTTATCAGCATATACATACAAATCACCAATTGTACAATATTTTTATTTTTGATATTATAATGACATTTCTCCCTTTGCTTTCCTCCCTTCCAATTCAAAGGCATTGAGGAAGGAGCAGGCTTAAGAAAGTCTCCAAGGTGGGAGGGGCTGCTTCAGCTAAGAAGGTTGGACTATGAATCAACATGAGACAAGATCAGTGAGCTCTGAACTCTGGTCTTTTTTCTTTTTAATGTCTTATTTGTTAATGAGTTTATTTGCTATTTTGATATAGGGTCCTACTCTCTAGTCTAGAAATTTGTGATCTGCCTACCTCAGCCTCCCAAATGGCTATATTGCAGGTATGAACCTTAACACTAAGTGCGATGTAGAAATGCACTGTACAAACAGGGGTCTGGGAATGTGCAAGGGGATCGAAGGGAAGACTTTGCACTGCAGGGCTTCGATATCATACCAGGGACTGAGGAGTG